>NW_015374114.1:1121491-1243596 GCF_001272555.1 Dufourea novaeangliae | reverse complement strand
AGAGAGAGAGAGAGCGGAACGTGGAATTCGAGGCAGCGTGTGGAGCGACATTCGATACACTTTGGTCCGGTCGCGGGGGACTCGAGGAATTAGTCCGTTTTGTAAGTAGCTGTACCGGTGGAGGACTCTTTTTTTCTTTTTCGTGGGCGCGCGCGGTCCTCTTTTTATGCTCGAAAGTCTCGCGGGGGCACAATGCTCGTCGGGTAGGCATTGTACCGATTGCGCATTTACCGAAGGAGCTTTTTGTCTCGCAGCGCTCTAATTCATACCATGTACAAAAGTTTCGCCCCTGTCTCTCTATCCGTTGGATGACCTTCAAAATGCAGCCTTTATTAATGAGGGTATTCTATGTGCTCCACTCACCCCTTTCTTTAACCGTCTTTCGTTCGCTGACACTCTTTTTAGCCCTGGTCTCTTTCGCGATCCGCGGCGGTGCTGCCTCTTCTCTTTTTTCCTCAGGATCTTGTTTCCTCTTGCCGGACGTGTTTCGACCATTCTTCAGACGTCCTCGTGTCGCTAATACGATGTATTAGCCGTTTTGGATAGGTATACCTCTACCGGAATATGCTCGTCAGAACCGTTTACAGTCCACCAAAAATGTAGATCGAAATCATTCGGATGTATGCGGCACTGTCTCCTGTACTTGCCGCTAGAGGGCTTCTGGCGCAGTCATACGACTGATAAACAATACGACAGGTTAGAAATGTGTCATCCTAACCGTCTGTCCAACTCCCTGTGCAAGTTGTACAACAAATCCTCTATAGAAGCCTTAAGACACCAAATGGTCTTCTCTATTGCTAAAGAAACATCTCAGGCAATCGACATCCTTCCACCTAGAAAAGACAACCTGGGGAATAATCGTTGATTCGGGACGGTTCGGGCTTTTCAAGATGTTCCAGTGAGATTCCGCGGATCTCGTAGAAGAGAAGGAGAACAGCTTCGGCCCAATGAAGGTTTCGAAATTCTGTCGTAACCACACCGACGAGGAATTACGGTTTCCGTTCGGCGGCAAAACCGTCTCGTCGCCGCGACGAATCAAGAAGAAGGTGGACCGGCGGCGACGGTGGCGGCGGCTCGGTCGATGATTCCCCTGCGAAACAACACGACTGGGAGGAGGGAGGGGACGTCAAACGGCGACAAGCTTGCTGGCGGCGAAGCGACGGCGGCGGGTCAGGTTCTCCGCGGACCGTTTTCCAAGGCCTCTCTTCTCTCGTCCGCCAGTTCCACACGAGGTCACCTTCGTGTTTGCTTCATGCCTCTTTCAGGGCCTGAAAAGAAGGTTCGCAACAATGCCAGGTCCGCCGCACCGCGCGCGCGGTATGGCTATATAGCCCTCTCTTGAGCAAGAACTCGCCGGTATCGTCTCGAGAGGAGCTCTCTCTCTCTTCCTAAGTATCTGCGTTTCTTTCGTTCCACTGTTCGCCAGTTGTCGTTCCCTTCCACTTCTTTCTCCATCTTCGTCGTATACCGGGTGTAAAAGTGCTTTTTGCCGTGGTGCCCCGAAGCCACGCCGCGTCCGAGCACCTTTTTCTTTGATCCCTCCCTCCATCCCTCCGCTACCACCACGTCTCTTCGTCTTCATTTCTCCGCGTCCGCGGGAAATAATTGTTTTCTCCGTGCTAATTAGAATCGGAGACGGTTTCTCTTTTTCCACGTTGGGCCGGACCGCACGACGATCCATTACCGTCCACCCCGATCGAGACGGTTTTTATCGAGTTTCTCGAAACCCGAAGAATCGTCTTGATCGGACAGATGGCGGAACCGTCAAAGTCTGCAACAAAGACTGAGGAGGAGTGGCGCGAGAACGAGGGACAATTTGGAAGACCGGGGAGGGGGGGGGAGTTTCGTCGTAGCGGAATTCACACACTCGGTCTCAGGACGGCACGAAATCTTAATGGTTCAAACTCGAGCGTACTGGTCCGGTTAATCAGACTTTCAAATGAGTCCGTCTGGTTCGTGCGAGCGCGGAGAGCTCTCTTGTGACCAACACGTCCGCTACCTGTTTGACACCGGAACCTTCTTTGACGTGTATATATAATATTACTCTGGACAACGGTAGCCCCCCTCGACCGCCGAGGTTAATAACTCTCGGTAGCCCGTAGTTAAAGTATACCGTAATTTTTCCAATTTATCCCCGGATTCCGTTGACCCTTCGCAATTAGCTACCGGGGCTAGGCCTCGGCCCACAATGTTGCGCCAGGCCAAGCACATAATAGCACCGTTATTACGATATTGATAATCACACGGTACTTCGAACATCCGCGGAATTTCAACCTTTCCCTTCATTCTCTTCTCTACGCTATCATGTTGCGGAAGGGGTGGGAGGCGCGATTTTATTCGAAAATCCATCGACAACGAATGAATATATTTCACGTTACTCGACACCCGGAAATTTCCATTTGAATTAGAACCAACACACGCCCCATGAACACTAGATACCAAAACGGTTACGATCGAACCACTGTCGTAAATTATTCAAAAACGGAATAAAGGGCTATATAATCGTCAAAACCTAAACAGATCTCGATAAGAACGCAGGAATACGGCATCCAAGTGGAAGGCATCCTACAGCTTCACTTCCCATCCCGCCTCGCCTGTTCTATCCACCGCGATTAGCACGATACCCTGAGCGCGCGCGCGCTCGGGCGTTCATTCTTCGAAACTTATGAAACGGCCCGACACGAGCGGCGCTATAATAAAACTCTCTTCCATACCACCGTGTCCCCGGCGTCGAAGCGCGTAACCACGGGACGTTTGCGGTAAATCAATTTTTTAGTGGCGCGACGGCCCGCGGCGGACACTGCGTGAGGAGGGGGGTGGGTGGGGGAGGGGAATAATCGGTCGTTTCGGGAAAAGGGGGATTCGTATAAAACGAAACGGAGAAACGGTGATTTACAGTTTGAACTCCGATATAAACTTCGGTTTACAACCGGGTCCGGCGGCGGGGGCCGTAAACCGAGGAGGAAGGCGCAGTCCCCTTAAAGGCGAGCGCGCGCGTCGCGCCGCCGCGGTCCCCTCGGCGAGCGAACGAACGAACGAAACGAACGTACGAACGTACGTGTGTCCCCTAGCTCCCGCATTCCCCGTATGAGCGCGGTTAGATCCCCGCACGCCGCTGTCACGTCGCAATCGATAGACAAAAATCGAAAAATCAAGTATTCTTACGACAGTATTAGACAGTATTTCGATTTATATAAACAAGTTTACATTTGTTTCTAATGGAAATCATCTCTTACAATAAGTAAATAAAATTTAACGAAAGTTCTACAGGACTGTAATGTGCACTCGACATACAGCACTGTTGCGTGTGCGCCAATGGGGACGAGTGTCCCCTTCTGCGCGCGGGTCCCCGGGATGATTCTTTACACCTACGTGTGGACCCCGCGCAACGCAACTATTATCGTGCCCCCGTACCTGGAACAATGTCGGGGCCCACGGTGGCCCGGGCTAAAAACGGGAATAGCAAATGAACGTGATTGCCCCGGTGGACGGTAAGAACTGTTCGTATATAACAATTACGCTGCTGCAGCGGCGGGCAACGGGTTGGACGACCCGACTTGGAAAGCGAGAACGAGAGAGTCAGAGCCACCGCCGCAGCCGCCAGTCCTGTCCCAGGAAGACCAGGGTCGTCGCTCGGCCTCGTGGCCTTCGTGCCCACGGAACCGTTCCACGCCGCCGCAACAACCTTTACCGATCAGAAATTTCGCCCGAGCGCACCGCCACGCTCTCCACCTCTGACTGGCCCCCTTTCGCGGTCCGTGAATCTCATGTGTATTGCTGGGTGTATCTCGGTGGTTCGTTCGTGGGACAATTGTGAAATTGTTTACAACTTTCAAAGTATTCATTTTTCAACCCACGCTTATTAGGACTTTCTTTTTCATCGTTCGACGAGTACTATCTATCCCAGAGCATTTGTTCTTTTATCACCCTGTATACAGGGTGTGGCTGCGATGTCGGTGAAACCGATCTGCGATGATGATTCATTGCGCAGGAATAAGCTGTGGGTATACAGAATCGAGGGTTTTTATGCGAGGCTTCGTTCTTGGGATTGTTTGAAATTGAAAGGTCGTCGGGACGAGTGGCAGTAGAATCTCTGATGACTAATGCACGCCTATTACTCGGCGATTCTACTTGGAAACACAGACAGGAGTGTCTGATTAGTTTTCCGTAAGTATAAGTCTCTGTTGCTAACAAGGGAAATTGGGTACAACGAAACTTCAGATTTTTTTGATACTCCAGGGATTTGTAGGGGATATTAATAGAAGCATCGGGTAATATTTCGTTCTTCGTGGTAAATCAACCCCCTCCCCTGAATGTTTATGAGTGTTTCCCTATTTTTGGTAAAAACTATGGTAGATATCTCTTCGTGTTGTACAAATAAATTCTCAAATAATAACAATGCAACGAGTTCTCTCCTTGCACATGATACGTTGATGTGAAGAGACGAAAATTTATCTTTAATTTTCAAAAGTATAAACAATCTTACAAAACGGTTCCTTTAACAAATGTCCACCGATCCAATAGCGCAGTGATTCATCATTCATTCGTTTTTTCTACACCCCTGCACAGGGAACGAGATTTAACAAAGGCAAGATCCATCTGGATGTGACATAGCTTCGCCTACGAGTTACGAGCTCATTGATCCCAGTTTCCTAGAAGTTTCGACAAACGATACCACGATGTCGTTAATATTCGTAACCATTAACAGGGAGGATAGATACAATCCACCCAGTAGATAGGTTCACAAGACAAATGACACTAAAATGCACGTTCTACCAAATAGAATAATCCTCGAAGTCACACTTATCGGAATCCAGAATTTCCTTCCACATTTTGACGTATTTGTTTTCACGAAAAAACAGTCCCCCGTTTTCTTGTACATATCATCATCATCGAGGCTACACCCGACCCATATCTACCTTCGCGTATACAAGGTTTCTCAGTTAAGTATGACCCCCAAATATGGGGGTCTTTTAATTGTAAAAACGCAAAATATATTGTATTCTTAATTTGAGTTGGATCGAGTGGTCAGTATCCTGCAGGCGTTCTTTCCTCAACTGTTGTTTTTTTTTCTCGAAATCCTCAACGTCATCGATATTTTTTTTGCACCTTGTTCACGAAAAAATACATATATGGTCATCTGAAAAAAAAACATCGTTGATGTTGAAAATTTCAAGGAAAAAAAATCAACGCCTTCAAGATACTGACCGCTTAATACTATTCAAATTACGTATAAAATATTTTTTACGTTCTCACAATTAAAAAAGATATTCGGGGGCTCAGACATAAATGAGACACCCTGTATATCGCGTATATACTCCGTATTTAGATACCAATCATAGAAATCTGTGTCTTAAAGTCCACGAGGAAGATAAACTACTCTGGGTCGAGGATGGTGCGAAGAAAGAGAAAAAAAAAGAAAAGACAATACCGAGTGAAGCATCCGCGGTGGGGAATGTTCTCCACCTCGCTAGACCGTCCCTTTCTCGCCGTAGAGAGGGGCAGGGGAGGCGGGGTGGCTGGGCCCCATTCGCTGTCCGCGCGCGGGGCCCGACGATTAATATTCCGCTCGTTTCTTTCCGGGACCAGCGTTCCGCGTACAACTGTATCGCGAAACGTCGCTCCGTTGGACGGGGGACGAATCTCTTCTCGCGATCGCGTTACGGAATAACGGGGACTCGGTTGATAAGGCCGTTCCTTTCGCCGTGTGCACCTCCCCTCCCTCCCCTGAGGTTGACGGACTAGGCCCTTCGAAGATCTCCCCTCTACGATCAGCCTCGAGGAATGCGGTTCGCGAAAAAATTCACCGTCAGATTTCCGTAGACTAGACTGAGAATCTAACCTTGGAAATCTGGATATGAAAACGTTTAACTTATTTTGCCCTCCCCGTCCTTCGTCAGGGTTCAGTTCATCTAGAAATCGCGTACAAGGCTGATTAAAGTCACCCGGGAGTACTTCTAGGATATCAAATTGTAAAATTCGAATTTTGTATTCGATGACACACGGGCTGTCGGCAATTTCGTCGAGCGATAAAATTTTAATTGTTCATTGTACGTTGAAATATTCTGAAGGAGACACGGCCATGTTGAGGGTATTAAATGGAATATATGTACTACTAGGATCTTTACCGTGTTCATCGTTCAACAGGCATCGAGGTCTCCGCTGTCGTTAACGACGAAACGAATCCCCCCACCCCCCTACCGACCGTTTCTCGGTAACAAGCGAACCCAAGACACCTGTCGATAAGTCATCGCGCGCGCACACACGAAACGCTAATTGTTCTCACACGATGAAAAAAAAAAAAAGAATGAAAGGAAAAGAAAAAAGGTCTGTTTACAGCCCCGACAGCCATCCGCCGCGATTCGCTTCAGCGCCTCGTGTGTGGGGGTCGTGACCCCCAGAGGTCCTTCTCGCGACAACGAATTATTGCAACATTCGCCTCGATGGTCAAGCCGAGATGGAACACCGATGAAACATTCTTTTATAGTCGAAGATCCCCCCCTTTCGTCGACCCTTCTACCACTTGTCAATAACCATCGACCTCAGCTGGGGAATTATAGACGTTCTCCCTAGACAGCGTTGCCAAGAGAATTCCCTAATGTAGGGACAAAGAGACGTCACATATGGAGCTGTATACTACACTAATACAACTTGCGCGCACGTAAACGCACCGACGAATGAACACTTGAGAGCTTTTTGTAACTATTAAAGTCGTCTATTCAGTGATAATAGTATTAATAAATATTTGACACATAAAGATTTTTTAATATCTGTATCTTTCGTATGACGTGCAGACTTCAATTGGTGCATCCTACGACGAACAGAAGCGTGACGTCGCGTCTCCAACACAAATACATCCCCTCTACTACTCCCTACTACGTCACTCTATCCTTACGCGGCCACACTTTCCCTAGACTCAAAAAACACACCCAGACGGATCATTCCGGCGCAACCGAACTGATACGTCCACGCGGCGGAAAGTGCTCCTATCGTACGCACCAGGCTACCGGATATTTACGGATTCGTTTTACGACATTCGAAGGACGCCTAGAATTCATTAGTTCGCGTATAATCAACAGGCGATATTTGCCGTGTATACAAACGCACACGTGTACGCGTTTCGTGCGTGTGTACTCGTTTGTCGATTAACGTACACACATACGCCGTGGGTACGCGGTATCGACCCGGTTAACTCTCTCGGCTCTCACTTTCCTCCGTGCGCTTTTCACCGGGACGACGACGGCGGCCGTAATAATCGTTCCGTTTATCGGCGGACATTGATTACCGAGTTAATTAACGCGACCAACAACGCGACTCGCTCTCGATTCGGTCCCCTTCCCTTCCCCTCCGTCCTCGGTCATTTCTTTACCCTCGCTCTTTCTGTCTTTTCTTTCCCCCTTACCTCTGCTCTTCTCGTTCTCCCTCGCGCGACATGGTTCTCACTCCGGCGTTCCTTCCTCATCGATTAAATCGACGCGGCTCGGCGCGGCGGTTCGCGTTTGTTCGTCCGTGTCGAAATGATTCGCGGTTGTTTCTGATCGATGAATTTCACTTTCCTTCGGGTCAGTATTAACCTCTGCTTTGCTCTGAACAATTGAATTGATCGCGATTTCTCATCCACCCCAGGGACACTCCCTTCCCCTCCACACACACACCGGTTTACCGTCCCTTTTCTCTGGTTTCGCGTAACGGTAAAGCGATATGTTTACCAGCTTTCGTTGGACCGGTACCCCCGCGAGATCGTTCGGTATACTTGACCTTCAATTACTATTCCGTCCTTTCTAATATCCCCCCTGCCCCTGGCGCCTCACCCCGAATGAACGAACCTTCCAGTGATATTGTCGCGCGTGGTTTCGAAAGTGGCGCCACACAGATGAGTGACATTTTTATCCACCGAGTTTTTCCCTATTGGTATCTTACATGGGACGGAGCCTATGTGTACCTCATCAATATGGCGTCGACAAGTCGTCGTATTAGTTTACTTTTACAAGGGCAACAAGGGACACAGGGTCGCGGAGGTGTTAATATACTAACTGCTATTTAGTTTAGCCCGTGATTCGGCCAGAAAAAATGATAATTTTGTCCCCAGAGCAAGGAAAGGTAGCCCCCCCCCCTTCCGTGCCTGTTGTAGAGACCAGTTTTAGGGGTCGGGTATGAAACGGTACCTGTCGCTAATCCTCGTGTTCCTATATCCGGGTCACCAGAGATCCGTCGTTAACCACGATGTAACAGAACCATTTTATTACGATAACGAGACCAATGTATATGTACTTACACTTGGAGATGCTTCCCATGGGTCACGAACGACCCAGTCGTTGGTTTCAACGGGGTCCATTACTTTAAGGATCGATCACAGGGTAGCCGATTCCATGGTGCGTCGGGAAGGGGGTTCCGAAACGTTCGATCGATCGGACATCCGCCGCTTTTCCGATCAATTCCAGGAACGAAGAAGACGGAAGGAGCAACGGCGCAACTTCACTCCTAGAATGCTGTGCCGGGGACCCCGGGGGCGAGAGACGACGGGGCCCCGGGGAACAGAAACATCAAAATCTCTGCGCGCCCCCGTGCCAAAGAAAGAAACAAGATCGACGGGGGAATTAAACGCGTCCGTGGCGATCGGACACGAGAGGCATATCGACAAAGAGAAGAGACGAGAGGCACAGGGGAAGAAATAAAGAAAAAAAAGCACCGTAAAAAGACACACAGAAGAAAAGGGCCACGAAGAAGAAGAAGAAGAAGAAGAAACGTAGTCGAATGCGAGTAAAGGAGCGAAAAAGACACACACACACGCACCAGCATCGATAGACAGGTATTAAAAGAGAAGGGGTGGGGGGAGAGAGATAAAGAGAAAGAAAGAAATGGTTGGAATTCTTTGAAGGATCGCGGTGCGCGAGACATTCCATCGTAATCTATTCGTCCACTTTAAATCTCGATATTTTTGACGATACGCCGGACGGTCCGGTCGTCGATCAATTTAAAACGAACCACCATCACCATCGCTCTCGAGATCCCGAGAGAAGAGGAAGAGGATCTTTCCTCCGTTCCCGATACAAGGCCACCAAGCACCAGAATCTCGCTCGCTCCCTCGTTGAACCGCCGCGTAGAGAGGAGTCTCCTCTCTCTGGAGCTGTTCAAGCTGTGCGAGAGAACACAGAGAGAGAGGAAAAGAGAGAAACCAAGAAGGAAAGAGTAGAGAAGAAGAGAAGAGATGCCGGCGTATCGGTTCGGGCCGCGCACGAAGCCTACGGCTAGCATGACGGGAACCAGAATGCTTCGTTCCACCATCAACCGAACGAGACTCTCTCTCTTCTCTCCTCCATCGAGATAGAGAGAGAGAGAGTGAGAAGGTGAGTCCCAAGGAATCGAGTCTCTCGGGGAAGCAAGTCAAGCGCCCCCGGACCCCGGGTCTCAAGCTGAGAGAGCCTGAATTCCACACTCTATAGCTTTTATATTGCCGTTGACTATGCGCGCGAGGCCGTTGGCTACGAGCGACACGCGAGTTCGTGCAACATCTCGCGCGTATAGGTACACACGCAGAAAAGAACCGCCGAACTTCCTATACAGAACGCAGAGGAGGCGAAACACTGGTTGCAAACGGCGACGACGAGCTGCCGTACAATCAACAAAACGCATACACACGCGCACACATATGTGCATACATTGAAACACCGCCTCTCTCTCTTCACACATACGTTCCGGCAACATTTAATTATGCGTCTTGCAACCTGACAGCTTGAATTTCGTGCGCACCGCGTTTCGTATATGTACGCAACCGAGCCTTTAGACCAGCGCCGGTCCCCCCACCCCCTGACCACGGCGGCCCAGTGATTATAACTTTGTGAAACTTTTCTCGTGCACTCGTGCATCCACTTTTTTCTCCCCCACCCCACCCCCTTACCGCCGTCGCTTGACCGCCCTCCCACCCTTCTGCCCTCCGTGCCGTGGCTCCGGTCGTGTCGGTCGATACGGCGCATCGCAAAATTTCACGCGAGTTCGCTCGTCGGCCGTAAGGGACCGCAGCAGTGGCAGCGGCGGCGGTTGGGCCCGTCCGTTCGAGATACGTGACGCTGGTTTCGCGTGCGATATCTTCGTTCGCCTGGACTCCCGATATATATATTTATTCGCGATCGGTTCGTAAATTGATCGTGGCTCGAGACGACGAAGAGACTCGTCGACAACCCCCACCCCCGGCTCGCCCTTTTTTCTCTCCCTTCTAACCCTCTCACCGTTCCCTTCTCGTGTAAGTCCCATCTCCCCACTCCTCTCTTTTTCTTCTCTCTTCCGCCCCCCGCCATCCTCCCTGTGTAATTTCTTTATCGCGATGCCAGGGCTACCGAAGAGGAAACGCAACTCCGCGAAGAGCGGATCGTTTAATTAATATTTACACGATCATATTTCTGAGCCCCTGGGACCCGCACCGATTTTTAACGGAGATACACATTAACGCAAGCCCCCCACCTCCAAAAACCGTCCCTGGGGGGTTTTATAGGAGACGATCGGCGTGGGTTCTCTTCTTCTTTTCGGATGATTTTTCTTTTATTTTTCTTTTGTTTCTTTTTTGGCTCTTTTCGGCAGCCGCGGATAACGTTCGTGGCTCCTCGATCTCCCGGCGGACTACCCGCTTGATTGACGCGTCACGCACGCGCGTGTGTGGATGAAACGATTCTCCGGGAGGTCTCACGGAATTCTGATAACGACCGCGCGCGAGGCCCCGGGTCCGAGGTATCGAAATCCTTGAGAATGGTATTATATGTATATACAGGGTGATACAAGAAACCACGATTTTTTCGCTTCGGGACCTATCGGTACCGTGTAGAAACAATGACGAAAATTATAAAAAAAAAGACACTTACAAAAATTGTAAAGAACCTTCTGTAACGGAATAATCAAAAAATTCTTAAGATCATCCATTCTTTCCATACGATACGATAGATCTCGAATCGAGAAAGTCACTAGCTTGAACTGAAACAAAAAAATTGTTTATAAGTTCAACAATATTCATTGTTTGATACATGTTTAATAGGACTTTTTTTCATCATTTGGCGAGTACTATATACATACCCTAGAAGTTATGAACCCTTTTTTTGTGTCACCCTGTGTATGCACGCGGAATGTGCGCTCGCATAACTTGATACATATACACGTGGTGAAATATCTTTATATACATATGTACGTACATCGAGGACAGAAGGAATTCATGTCTACGTCGCCATCGATTCCGAGGGAAAAAGATTATTAAATTCCATCAAGACGAAATTCTCGTCCGAGTATTTAACTTTTTCTTTTCTTTTTCTCTTTTTCGTTTCTCTCGGTCGAAGTTGTACTTATTATCCCCCGTACTTATAACCTGTAATTATGCCAACAATAAGCTGCGTGCAGGGCGGTCATCAAAGTGTTTGAACGGTGGTAAGGATGAACTGAAACGCAACAAAATCTCTGATCTGCTGCGATTTTTCGGAGTGAACGTATACCTTTAAAGTATCTCGAGTGTATTAACCCTTTGCGCTCGCGATTCTCCCCGTCTGAAGGGACAAAATGTATCTATGAGAAACTAGAAAATCCTGAACCCAAAGGGTCAATCTAGTTCTGAGTTTATTGTTTAAAAACATTCTAACGTTTTTGTTGATATACTAAAAAATCCAAAGAGTTCCAACAAACCATCTATGCCTTGATACAGATACGATTAGTCGTTTAGAAGAAAATTGAATATCCAGAGATTTACCCGTTTCGTCCCACTGTGCAGCAAAGCGCTGCGCACCAAACCGATACGCGTGGAGTTTCGCGGATGCGATTTTGAATGAACCTGAGAGGCTACGGGGAGATTTTTCACGTTCTGTCCCGTGGAATTCAATTCCATGTTCCACGGTTTGTATCCTTGGCCGATGAAGGCGTTGGCTACGAGCCACGTACGAGTCCGTACAAGTACCCGAAGCCCCACACAGGGCCCGGTCGAACGAGATCGAAACCTGGGCCGTGCGCGTCTGGGCCCGAAGTAACGCAGAAAAATGCAAGCCTAATACGAAAATTATCCACCAGGGGAAGAGGAGAACGAGGCCCTGCCTGTCGCCTGTTTCTATATCATTCGATTTTCAATGGAAGTTTCAGCATGTATAAAACTATGTATATAACTTGTATTTTTAAAATTAGTCTCAGATAAGAAAGTTGTAAAAAGCGACTTTTTGCTATTTTCTTTCCGATTCTGACCAACTGCAACTATTCTAAAACATTTTACACATCATTTAGTAGACAAATCCTTCTAATTTCACAGAAAAAACCTCAAGTTACTTGGTCCAATTTCTCAAAAAGTTGTTCTGTCTTAAAAGGTGTATGGAGACTTTGTTGACTGTAGGTAATACTAAAATATACGGTTTGTTATTAACATTTTAGAATTTGTAGATTTTACACTCTGAATTTTTTATTCTTTTTTCCATTGGTCAAAACAGCATGGTACGACTCGGCCCTGAGTACAACGAAATCGTCTGTCTCGTAACAGAGTTCTCCGATTGGGAACCGTTTCTCGTGTTCCCGATAATTCCATCCGGGAACGATGATGATCCATCGATCGCGTTCGCCGCCCGTAACCTAAAGGAAACGAAAAAGAAAAATAAGGGAACACGCGTTTCGCCCCAGACGCGTGTTTCTCTATTCGGCTCCGACGTTAGATGCGCGAACAGGGCCCTCCTATACGCGGGTAATCGGTTCCAGGAAATTATTTATAATGCCCCGGGTGAGCCTGTTCGCTGCTCTTGACGTGAATCTCGCCGACAGAATACGCTCCTCGCGTCCGTTCTGTGGTGGATTCTCATCGCGTTCGTCCAAAGTATGGACACGTTTCTCCGATAGACTTCTTCTTAAAGTCCCCGTATATACCTTCGAATTTGTATATATGTAGGATCTTTAAAGGTGGAATCGTCACACTGTAACATCGGTATCGTTGAATTAGCTAATCTTCCGTTCTACAGGGCGCTTCTTCGACAGATTTATTTCTTTCCTAAGTGGATTCGAGGGATCTTGTAAATACTGATATTCTTATATGGATTGCCCCGAAAGTAGGATCGTCACACCTTGGGCAAAGCTTCACTCGAAATCTGTAACTTCGATATCATTGGATAGGCCAGTGTCCGTTCTGCAGGAAGATTCTCGGTGCGTCTGTACAAACTTATGGACGTTCCTTTGACGAAACTCGAATGAAGAAGAAAAAAAATTTCTTCTTTTCTCAGTGGTCTCGAAAGGTCTGTATGCACGGAAATTTTCATACAGTACAACTTTAAAGTGGCATCTTGTCACACCGATGCGAAATTTTGTCCCGAACTCTCGTGAGTCCTGGTGGGTTATCGATGGATCGGGCTCGCGAGGGATCCATCAAGTGACCGAAAAAAAGCCCGGGAATAAACTGTCTGTCGTGAAGAGCATATCGAGCCGTGAGGATCTCGCGGTAATTACCAGAATAAAAGTAACGAGAGAACACGTGTATCGTTTATACTCTCGAGACGGAAATCCTCGGCGAAGCCGATCACGGTTCGATGGTGCCTATTATGTACAATATACTGCCCTGCTAAGGCTAACTGATGTATCTGCAATTTTTACATATTTTGGGTTACGAGCAATTAGGATACTAAATATCGTTCTTTTTTTAACTTGTTCCTAAAGCAAAGAACCGAATCTGTTGTAAGACAAATAACCTCACGCACAATAAATTTCATGGAGCAAACTTAATAGAGTATTTGAATTTTTTTAAATTGTCATTTACAGAGATTTTAATAGCAATGTGATTTTTGTACGAATATCGGTGGCAAAATTTCATTGTTTCTTGTCTCGCGAATGACACACGTTATGGGTAAAAGACGCTAACCGAGAACTATTTTCATAAAAAACAATTTTCATATGAAACCTTTTTTCGTATTTTCAATAGTTCGAGAAATAATAGCGTGTATACGCTTAAACCACACATATACTGTACAGAGAAACGAAGCGCGAGGACGAACATCGTAGACACGGACGACGTGAGGGGGGGGAGTCCGGCGACGAGATTATATTTACGACGCGGTTCACGGTTTTCACGGGGGTTTTTCGAGGGATTTCGCGTTCGACGGGCCGACGAACGATTTTCTATACGACGAGCGCCGTGGAGGAAGAAGAAAATCAACGCGTTTGAAGAGAAAGAGGGACTCGAACAGTCGGTTGTCGTGAGGAGAACAGAGGAGGCGAGAGGAGGACGCGTCGGCGAGAAAGAGAGACGGGGAGGAGGCGCGAGTCTTGGAATGCCTTTTCGAGTTTCTCGCCAAGTGGCCATCAGTTCGGAGCGCCGGTCATCCGAGCCAGCCGGAGTCAAACGAAATCACACGGATTTACATATTATGATTTACATCCTTGTCCTCTCCGCCGCTCTCTCCCCTCTCTTTTTCTCTCTCGGCGCCCTCTCTTCTCGGAGGCCCTCGCTTCGAAGCCGTCCCCGTCGCAGTTCCTCCCCCCCTCCAACCCCTCGTTTGTCTCTTCTCGCTTTATGTTTTTGAAAAATTTTTCTTTCGCGTGTTGTACAGGGTGGTCCGCGAGAAACCGATTCCCATGGTAACTCTCCCAAGCTGATCTGTGACGAGATTACGATGCTGTATCGAAAGGTGTGTGTGTTCGACGATCCTTTGGACAGAGAACACGCGTTCGTTTGGATGCAATTCTTCGTTTTTCTCGATTACTTTATTAGGTTGCTGCATAATGAATACTGGTGTTGAACTTATCTCGAACGGAAGATTTTTCGTCGAAGAATGATGTATAGTTGAGACGACGGTTTCTTTTTGTCCGACAAGTCGGATAACATTCGATCCCCTTGTTGTAACGATTCTTGGGTGCGTTGGAGGAGGATATCTATTCTTCGACAATCTAATAATTACCTTGGACAGGCTCACGACAATTCACGTATCATTCATCGATCGTTATTTGTAACAGGGCACAGAGGATATTCATGGTGGTACAAAGTGCTGCTGGATATACAATACCGCTCAGAAATATTAGGATACTTGACCTGTTTGAAGAAATTACGTATTGTGAAAAAATAACATATTTTAGGTTACGTTTATTACTTGGTACTAGCATACGTGTTATCTATCAAGCTTTAATATCCCCTAAACACTGATCATTTCAGACTTTCATGTATTTCGTAATGTCTTGCAACATTTACTGCATATTGAATAACTGTTCTAGTACTTTTATAAGTGGGAATGTCTATTGTATACTGTTCGAAAGAATTCAAGAGCTAGTAACAGAAACGACCCTCGTCAAGTACTGCTTTTTCTTTCTCTTCAGAACAGTATAAAAAGATACTTTGGTATCTTTATAAAATCTTCCGAATCGATCGGATAAAAGAACTTAAAGTGAAGAAAATATGTTTTAATTCCTCCGAAGTTGAACTTCATTGAAAAAGAAATTATTTCAGGTGTTGTATAAATACCAGCATTTCCGATTCGTAACAAAAATGTGGTTGGAACCATCGTGACATGGACACCGTACGTTAATCAGGTCGGTTACCCTAGTTCCGACGAAGCTACGATCGTTTCACGACGCGGTGGTCACAGACCAATAAAACGCCATACACGGTCTTAAAAGTAGACCACGAATCGCGATAAGCTTGAACAAACTTTCTCCGAAACGTTCGATCGCTTTACAAATTACCCTCCCTCCCCCTTCTCTCCTCCCCTCGATCATCGATATTACCACCAATGGGGGGGAACGACTTTCCTGAGCGCAGAGCAGACTCGTTTTATTGGCTCGTGGTTCCGCGGAAATGTTATATGCCGCAGGTGCTCGTTAATTGAGTTGTAGAGATAACTTTTTTCCAGCTTAATTCGAGCCGCTCTCCCGCCCTTTCTCTCTTCCTGATCCGAGCGAGATTAGGATCGTATCGGCTGCCGTTCGGTTCGTCGATCGACAATTGTGGGAAACCGTGGAATGCCTTGTAGTAATTTAGAAATTCGACGATAATCGACGATGTTCCAAACAAAAATAATTTGTTCGAACATTTATTTTTTCTAAATGAATTTTTCGAGGAAATACAAAATAAACATGTTTCCCTATCGCTAGATCAGAATATATACGTAAGCTTCTGGTGTCAGAATAATTCACAAATTTCTATAACAAAAACTGAAATTAAGAATGGAACCAGTGCAGGGGGGTTAAAAAAACATCCGTTCGTCCGCCACGTGGCCCGAATATACGATCACCCGGCAGGAAACAAACCGTGAAAGTAAACCCGATTTATCCCGATACGCTCACACATACACAGTCTCCTTGAGCCGTCAAGCCCACGGCAGTGGCGGAATAATGGCGTGGAACGTGGAAACGCGTTCATTCTTGCCTATTACAAAAAAAAAAGAAGAAATGAACCAGCTATAAATAGCCCCGCTGGAATTCCGGAATCATTTGTATCGTACCACAGGATTGAGAGAGGAAAACCTGGGTGGGGAGAATGAAACGCTTGCGAAACTCGAAAGCCCCGCGGATCGAACAGGAGGAGGTCGTGTGTCGCGCGCTCTCGAAGTGGTATATCAGATTTCGTGGAATTTCGATTAACCTTTTATGACAATTTATAATGCCCGGTTAATATGCGTGTATGTCGAAGTGGGTGTGGACCGCGAACACTCACTCTCGGTCTCCTGCGCGATCGTTAGGTACCAGCGATAACGAGACATTTGAATTTTGTATCGATATTTGGTATAGATACGTATTGATACCCCGAGTATTGATACACATCTACATCGGGAATAAAATATCGATATTATCGATATCGATACTTCCAAGTAAATTAGAAGTAATATAAACCAAACCATAAAAATAAAGCATTTGGGCGAAATACGCGTAAAATACGTCTGACACGGGGCGGGTTATTCTACTTGACAGACGCGTACTGCTGAATCGTGAGTTTTATCGCGAGCAGGCAACAAATATCGGGACACGTGCCCGGGGTCTTGGTCGTGATCGCAAACGCCGAGCTACCCACGTTACCGAGGAGAGGTATATATACGCAGAAAATCGAGGAATGTTCATGTCCATGTGCATTATCGCGCAGCCCACAGCCTCCGGCCGCGAATGCGAGAAACGTACCACAGAGGCTCCCTCGCCACACATGCATGTAATACGCGACCGTACGTATTACAAGGGCGTAGCCACGAAACGCCCCGATGGCTCCGGGCATCTCGTCTCGCCCCGAGACTTATTAGACGACCGGGACAATGGCATCGCCGTCTCGATGTTTCACGCTTTCCTATCGAAAACGCTGATTTTTCAACCCGTTCACGCGACGATGTACATATGTACTGTCCTCCCGCGCGCACGACGGTCAAATGATTCTTGGGAATAGATTCGGAGGACGAAAAGTGTTGGAAATATTTTGTATTGTAATGTATGTATCTTATAGACCAATGGTGGCCAAACCTTGTCAAGATAGCAGTCATATGTCGCCTATCAAAGATACTAGATAGCCGCATCCTCTATTGGAACAATATTAAATTATGAGTTAGTCTTACAATCTCTGGGTATGTCGTACACTGTAGAATAAAGTCAGCAAACATACGGAAATATATTACATACGTGTTTCTGATATTAGTAAGCCATTGATAAAGTCGATGTTATTATATAGTTGACAAAATCTGTCATTTATTTGACCTAGGAAAAGCCTACGAAGGTAAACTTTGAATTTGTAAACTGGAACCCTTCCCTCTCTGGCGTCGCGGAAAGAGAATAATCTTGGGAGCAAAAATGGGGGAGAAGAGTTGATAGAAGAGAACCAGAGACATAGAAGGGAACGTAAAAAAGAACGAACAGAGAAATTCACGTCCAGACGATTGAATATAAATCGAAAAATATCGATCGTCGAAACGACACTCGTATCCATCCCTGTGAATTCACTCTCTGTTTCTCTCTCTTATCTCGCTAGGACCGCGAAAGCATTTACCAGGCCAGTAATGCTGTGTGGTCAGGGATTTTATGTGTCGACGGGAACGGTTTCCGGTTGAGAAATGGACGACCCGCGTGCGTGCTCGATCGCGCGCGCGCGCGCACGCCCGTGTGCCGCATGGCCAAAGACGAGCGGGCACGTGAAGAAGTCGGTGGCGTAACCGGTAGCATCGGCGGTCCTCTTTCAATTAATAACGTGATCATAGGTTGTTAAAGGTTCCTTCGGACCAGACAATCCCCACCTCGTCATCCCCCCTCTTCCACCCCCACCCCGTTATCCCCCTTTTCTCTCATTATTCTACTTCCACGCACACGTCACACCGCTTACCTTGCACCTCCTTTTTCTCCATCGTTCTCATCGCGCCACGTCCCTTTCACCCCGCCCTTTCTCTCTCTCTTACCCCCTTTCGCCGATCTTCGCTTTCCTTCTATATACACGCGGGGATCAACCCGTAGAGGAGAACCTCCTTTCTCTTCCTACTCCTCCTCCTTTCCTCCTTATTCGTCTCCTCCTGGCCCATTCCACCTGATCGCGATTCCGAATTTGGCCGAAGGACGCGCATTAGTCTTTCGCGATTACCATTCCCCTGGTGGTTTCCCTTTTATCCCTTCTACACAGAGCCCGAGAATCTTCGCCAGGGATTGAATGAAGTCGAAATAAGATGTATACATCGGCTGAAGCGCGACCGAGTTCCCTCGATCATCCGTCCGATGCTTTCTGCGTGGACAGCTACCGCGAAGAGGATCGTTTAATTTCCGTACCTGGTGTGACCTAACCCAGGTATCAAAGGAAAGGATTGAATCTATAAATACTGTCTACGATTCGATCATCGAAAACCTTGTATCAAAGAACGCATGATAGGCGAACCGATCGAATGTTTATGAATTGTTTCGGGCACACTTTCATGGATGTAGCCAGATTATCAGTTGAGGGGTGGGGCAAAAATTATCTCAAGGTAACTGTTACAATATTACTTTAAATGAATGCTAGGTAGGCCAAAGGCCAGTGATTTCCCTCTATGGAGGCTCTGGCTACGCCCATGGATACTTTCCACCGTATTTTCCCGCGACCACACTGTAGATCACGATTTTCGATCCACACGTTCCGACGGATGTTTCTTTCCCGATCCGACGCCAAAGCCACGGGTCAAAGGGTATTCATTACTCTTCGTTCGACCGGTATTGTAATGTGATTTCAACGAATTCCGCGAAGCAACGGGAAATAAAAGTGCGAGGCAGTCAAGATTCTCGAAAAGGACGATCCATCACCGACCGTCCCATGACGGATCTCGAAGCACAACAGAAGAACATCTGCCTAACCGACTCGCTCCGCTCCTCACCGCTCCCACGTGGCGGGGCAGAAGGAGAAGAGCCTCACGGTAAATTAGGATTTGGCGTGTATGTCGGACATTTCTCACGGGAGGGGAAAGAGAAAGAAAAAATAAGAACTGCTACGTCCCGTATTATCGCGATAATTCCGTGTACGTACCGTGCGCCAACCACATACACACGCGTGCTCCTCTGTGAATGGAGTTTCTTGTTAGCTCGATCGGTTACACCTACGGTAGAACGTCAATTGCAACTGTCCAGTGAGTTTTAAAAAATTTTTTTCTGATCTGTAATGCCCACTGAGTGGATCCTTATACAGCAGATATGCGTTTACAGTAAATCCTCGATGAAGGCTCCTCGGCACTGAGCATTAAATATTTCATAAACTAATGACCACATGCGGCTGATACAAATATTATTAACTTAAAAATTCCAAGCTTTATCGCTGTGCTAAACCTCATTAAAGTCAACAACTCGTCTGGGGACCTCTCCTTGTCAGTGCCCAGCAGCCTTCGAACATCTAAGGGTTAAATAATGCTCAACCAGTTGGCTACCAACAACCGATTGCAAATTCAGATTTTGTCACCGAACACGAAGAAGATGGGCCTCTCCTTCTCGTTTTGAAACGTCCTTCGAGTGTCACACGCGATATTCCCCTCATTCCCAATGGCAGGCACGAACACACCGGGTCAAATCGGCGGACGTGTGTCGTGCCGGAACGGTTGACGAGGGGGGAAAAAAGAAGAACGGTATGAAAAGACGAAAAAAAAAAAACAAAAAAGAAGGAGGAACCACCGATTCCTTCACGGCCAGTTTCCGTGACATATTCCCCATGTAACGGACACTTAACCCGCAAAACCGCGGTCGACCGTGAGCAACTATACTCTCACGTCTCCCTGTACGCGAATTCAATATCCCCGCGCTGGGTGTACCGAAAAGTCCGCGAGCGTTACGGAGAGATTCCATCTGTCGGCGGGGGAGGGAGGGAGGGAAGAACGAAAACGATGACGACGGGGGTAGAAAAACAAAGCGAGAGCCCTTGGTAGATCGGTCACCACTCTCGCAAAAGGCTGACCGCAGCCAGAAACTTCGATGGCTTCCCCGCTGGTTCTCCCCCGCCCCCTGACGGCCTTTTCTCTTTTTATTCTCTGTGGTCTCTCTCTCACTCTCGTTTTTTCCTCGTTTTCGTTTAATTACATCCCAGAATCGGGCGAAAAAACTCGGTGGGCCCCGTCACAGGATCCCCATATGTGCACGGCCAATTGAGGCAAGGTGCATCATCGGTGGCAACGGGCGACAGACGTTCCGTGAGGGAAGAACGTGGCGACGACAGAGGATCAAGACCTGGGTTGCCGGGGATGAGTTTTTTTATTATGTCCATCGAGATACGTAAAATGTCTAGATCGCGCGAGATGTCCTTTTGTGACGATGTAGTCTTCTCTAACCGTGTTGTACAGGGGTTTTCCCAATTTCCTAATCGTGTTATATAGAGGTTCCTCAATTCTTAAACCGTGTTATACAGGAGTTCCTCAATTTTCTAACCGTATTATACGAGGGTCGCTTGTATTCGTCCACCCACGACCAGGTAATATCGATCATCGCATCACCATCAGTGGTATCAAAAATCGCTGTAACAGTTGTCCATGAATCGTTTCTCGGTCGTCCGAAACGTGTAACCTGCGCGCCGCCACATCGTTCACGGAACTCTCCCGTTCCCTCGGGCAGGTCCACCGCGCCGAACGTCCGTTCATTAGGAAAAATTCGAGACGACTCCCACGCGATCGCCCCGGGGCGAAAATAATACCGGACGAGAGCACAACGAAGATAGGGGACGGAGCAAGACGGAGACGACAGAGGCACTGAAAAAAAAACAAGACAGCGAGGAGAAGAACCGAGAGGGCGATAAAAAAAAGAAAGGAGAGCCGGACACGATCGACTTATATTCATCTTCCGCCCGGTTCCACCGATATGTGTCGTCGTCCCGTGGGTAACGTACACTCCCGGCCGGCTACTTGAATTTCCTAATTTAACGTGTTTACCGTGTTGCCCCGGCCGGGGGCGTAAATCGGTATGTTTATCACACAGGGGCGCGGGTGACCGTCGCAGGAGAATTTAACGTTACCGTTCCACGAGTTAATCGTAACCGGTAACTCGATACATATCTTGAATCTTATATATGTACGTACGTATATGTATACAGGGTGTCCCGCATAACTACTGCTATGCAAAAGTTTCAGGACATTCCCCCCACTCGTGGTGGGTATGACCTCTTTGACAAAAATCGTGTAGAACCAGTTAGACAATAATCGACGAAATACTGCAATTCTAATCTTTCATTTTATATACCTTAACAGTCTAGTATAAAAGTCTGTAGAGTTAAGTAAGGAAGATTCGAATTTTAGGTTAGAATAACTGTATTATAAAGAATGTATTAACTATACCCATCTGTAATAGAAGCCTATGGACAATAATCGACTCGTGGTAACGAGTTAAATACAATTCAAACGATTTCATCCAACACAATGTTTCGTAAAATTGTTCAAGTCACAAAATTCCTGAAATTTCAGAACGCACGTCACGCACGACACCCTGTATACATAAATACGCGAGCCTCCAGAAGAGCCTGTGGTGCATATGCAGCGGGGGTAGAAGCGGAGAGCATTCCTACGGTATCGTAGTATGCGAAAAGCGACCGGGTCCCCGCTAACCAGCGTATCACTCGTAATAAAGATACGTAGTTACACAAGGGGGATAGGTGGAAGGAGAGAGGGTAGGTTGGGGGCCCGTCGTGTAACTGGCCGGCCAAGTTACATAAGGGGAAGCCGCGAGATCTGGAGCCGTACCGTGCATAAAGAACGCTCATTAATACGCGTTACGTTGCGCTTCGATCATCGTTCGCCGTTTTATTACGCGAGGCCGCGCGCGGCCTCGTCGACCGTTCACTCCACCGTTCACCCAACCCCCTCCTCCTCCAGAAGCTGCGATCTCGCGTGGCGGAAAATTACGAGCGAAAATCCTTCGAATGGAGCTGCCTGCCTACTGCCGGCCGTGAAATATCGACTCGAGTAATTCAAGATCAAGGACGGCGCGAAGAACCGGGTCATTTACGATCGAAGTTTTGCACCAGATAGGGGAATGTTGTCGAATTTGGACCATCGTCCAGGTTGGACTACTCGTGTAACTTGTCATCTGGAATCAATTTTGCGGCATATGATAGCCAATAAGTATTGCTTATATACAAAATTAAGTTTTCGTTAATCGTTATTCCAACCCCATGGCCTGGAGAAATGAATTTTTCTTTTTTTATGTTTTAAGTATTCCAAAAGACAGTTAATCATAGAAAAAGGTCTTTTTATCGCATTTTTTTAATGGGAACTATATAGCTCTCACCCGCCGTGGGATTTGTCGTTTAGGTAAATACTTAAAATATTTAAAACCGTGGACGACTGGTCCCAAACTGTTCTTTTAGATGTTAGTGATAGATAAATTCACTTGTGGCTTTACAAAACGTATGAATCCCCTTCACAGCCCCACTTACTATTATATTTGCTATATCGGTTACCACTTACAACCGCAAAATCGTGCAACTTTAGTTTCCTCCTGATACCTTAAGCAACCGATGGGAAGCCGTACAACGTGTATATGCAAAACGCAATTTAGTGCGCAACCTGGGCCTTATCCCTCAACGTCTCGACACCACAGACGACCAAGAATAGATGATCCGAGTGAAAGAAACGACGCGGAGTTCTCCGTGGAATCGAAGGTGCGATTGCATATTGCCGTTTAACGTAACCGTGAATACCTTCCGTTCGTTTCCACCTCCCCCCCCCACGTCGGGTCATTCTTCGCCGCATCGACGAGGCCAAAGTTATAAAAGATGGAAGGCAGTAACGTTCCCTGTCGGATGACGCAGAGGGAGATACCAGGAGGGACATGTTCGACGTGTACGGTGTATCCACGAGAATCGATTCTTCGCCCGACGAGGACGATGTGTCCGTGGGGCACACCGGGGGAAACAAAGCTATTAGTCGTAAGAACCGTAGATATATATCTTATTGTCTCCAGCCGCTAGACGGAATTACAGCGTATACCCTTTCGCCGTCGCCGCCGTGTTATAACCCTATGGGAAACCATTCGTAGCGAGAGAACGTTATTAACTTCGACGCAGGGTCCCTCCACCTTCGTGTGTTCGTCTCCCTACTAGACGATCTCCAACGCTGCTGTTGTTCGCGGAACGACCCGTGTCGGAATAAAAGCTTCCAGCTTCAGAGGCATCGAGAGAGACTTTTCGTTGAAAAATCCTACCGCCATGGTCAACGAGAAAAAGAAACTGACAAAAAAAACCGTCAAAACCGTCTTCGGGACAAAGCAAGTCCCGAGAAGAAGAAGAAGAAGACGACGAAGACGTGAGACCTGGGCGAGGACCGAATCTCGCCCGGGCAGAAAATAGAAGAACCACCCAGGGGATATGGGGGAGGGGGTGGGAAGGACGACGCGACCGATCGGAGCTAATGCACCTCCATTTACTAAATATCTCTATCTCGCCCGAAGACCGGTGAACCAGAGAAGCATAAAAATAGAGAGGAGGGAGAAGCAAAAGAAAAATAAAGAAAAGAGGCTAGAAGACCGAGAACCGAACACCGCGACAGGCATCGTGGAATTATTAGTAGATATATATCTTATTGTCCCCGGTGGGTACATACACACAGAATTCCGTAAGGTTTAAAAGTCCTCCTCCCTCCGCTCTTCTTCGTCGTCGTGCTGCCTCTCCACGTCCTCATGGTCTATGGGGGCCCCCACGAAGATACGTTATTAATCGGGCGATGTCAGTGGTTCGACCCCTCATAGAGAACCCATAGGACCCCGTGCGCGCGTTCGGTGAAACGAACAGCGGAGGCGGAGGACGAATGGGGGGGGGGGGGAGGTGGGTTACCGAGGTGGACGCTGTGCATCGGTTCTCTTTCTCTCTCTCTCTCTTTCTGGGTTGAACAAGGAAGACGGTAGGCACGCGGGGGACCCCAAGAGGGAGCACGGGGCCTGAGAAAAGACAGAAGAAGCCTGCCATGCTGAGAGGGACACGAGGCTATGCGACCGTAAAGTGAGAAAGAGTGAGTAGAGAGGGGGAGACGGAGAGGGGGCGTGGGGCAGACCAGGGGGTGGGGGTGGGAGGGGAACAGAAGAATGGGACTCACTTCGTGCATGACCCAAAGAAACCCCCGCTGAGAGCGACTCGATCCGATCCGCTGATCCCCGACCGCGCTGACGCAGATACCATCTTTCCTTGCACTCCGAATGCTCTCTCCGGGCGTTTCTTACCGCCCATATACCTCGATCCTCTCTCTCTCTCTCTCTCTCTCTTCACTGGTCGAGGCACCCATTCCAAAGCGGCGAGAGGAGAGCAAAGAAGAGGGAAATATTCTCTATCCCCCGAGACAGCTATATGACCGCACTGATTTGTCTGCTTATTGTTGCCGTTCGCCGTCTCCCTTGTTCCATCCGATCGTGACGATGACGCGACCGTCGTCGTCGTCGTCGTTCCTGTGGTACATTCCTCTTCGTGAAACTTACTCTCTCTCTCTCTCTCTCTCTCTCTCTCTCTCTCTTTCTGTGGCGCGATTCTTCCCATTTTCCGCGGGTTCGTTAGGAGTCGACGATAATAGGCTTGGACGACACGACTATGGTAGGACGATATCTTCAGCTCGATAACTCGCTACGTCGCGAAGAGCTGACGAAGAGAGAGATACTCTGTCGGGGGCTTGGTAACAAGAGGGATCGTCGGTTACGAGGACGACGTCGTACAAGATGGGCAAAGAGTTCGATGACTGTTCCCGTTCAATGATCAGCGCTCGATCGGTCCTGTCTCTTAAATAGCTGAACATAGCCGCTGAGGGGATTCGAGGGAACGCGTGCGCGTCCGAGAGGAGATCCAGGGTCGGCTCTTTTTGGGATCGGCCGGGGGATCGGAATTTATGCCGGTCGAGGTGTTTCCAGTTGGAACGAACGTCAGGATTTTTCGCCGAATTTAGCCCCGATTTGTCACGATATTTTAACATTGAACGTCGTATAATGGCTCGACAAGAGTGTATTGTGCAGGCTGTTGGATGAATAGCCCTCGGTTAGTGGTATAGCCTATGTAACTTCTATTTTACTAGTACTCTTAATTCCACGACGTTACGATCGATTCTTTATTCCCTCTGCCCCTGATTCGCTCGACGGCCACGAAATTTCGTATGTATAATTTTTATTTTCGTCGTGTGGTCGATGGTACACGTTACCGAGTTTTAACACGATCCACGATACGCTCTGTGGGTACCTATCCCATGCAGATGATCGTGTGAACCGTGCCTTAGGATACGACGCGCCGTTACGGCTTAAGCTGTCGAAGCTAGAAAACGCAATTAACTACAACGCTCCGGCTTCCTACGGATCAGGCCTCCACCGGTTCGACTTTGCATAAATTTCACCTGGTGGCGTCGCTTTGGTATGTATTTCACGGAGATTCTTCGAGCGCTGCAATCGCGTTCGCAGCATCGGCCGTGGTATATCATCGGGACGCCATTTTGGGAACCGAATACTTGGTCGTCTATTTCTTCGATGTCTGGGAAAAAAACATTCTACTAGCGAACTTCTTTTTATACGAAAAACCTGAAGGTTCTAAACTATGAAGACATGTATCTAAATTACGAAATGAAACCTAATGCAGTTTAAACTATGAAAAATTCTTGAAAAAAAAGTCCCGTTTTTTTCACGGTGCCGAAGGTATGTACCTCCTTGACCCAATATAGATCCCCCAGTAGCTGGATCGTTCCTAAATCGATAATCGAGACCGGATCTGGTAAACGACTGACGCTCGAACGTATTCGAATCGGTCGGCCAGTTTGTTATCTTTTATTATCTTACGTGGCTAACTACACACACGATGAATTCACCTTCCTACCGTTGATCCGTACGGTGTAGTTAGGATAATTTATGAGCTATGCTAATCGGACGAGTAACCGCACGTAGCTTCAAAGTCCGACTACCGTCACCCGAGGACATCCAATTTTCTTGCGGCTCTGTATGTAGCTACACGAGAGGAAAGCGTGATTTAAACGTAAAATGTTTGGTGGTTTGGTGAAATCATCCACAAGGACAACATGGACGCGCAAACTGGTCCAGAATCGAAATTTAACCCGCTTACCGCATCTTTTGGTATCTTGTGCATTTCTTCTTCATAATTATTAGTTGTACAATATTAGTTGTACAATTTTTCGTACGCAATTCTTTGTACGTTACGTTTTTATTAATTAAAATAAATAAAGTGGCAGTAATTAGCACATTTACCCTACTTTCATAAAGCTGTTGAGCAAATTAATAGCGAATGAGACGTCATCGAAGGGGATCTCTAAAACTGATAAAAATTCGTCCATTTAACTACTTATAACTTTCATTTAAGTACATTAAGTTCTGGGTAACAGAGAGGAACAGCGTGTTCCGTGTACGATCGAACTGTTAATGAAAAAGAAAGAAACCGAAAACGACCACGCTCCTCATATGATTAATCGGTATGTATCTCGGTCCTGGAAGTGCTCCCGCAGGGACCAATTCGAGGAGCAACGTCGCGGGAATAATTAAAAAGTCAAATTCTCGTACAGTGTTGCCCGTGACGTTTGGTAACCGTGTTCCCCATCTCGCGGGATGAAACGAGCATTGTTTCGTTATTTGTCGGCCGTGTATGTACATAATGTACTTACGTATAAGCGGGCACGCCTAAGCGGTTCCGAGCAGCGGGAATACATAATCGATGACGCGTGCTTTATCACTGACTCTCGAACCCCGTCTAATTACTAGGAAGATCGATGCGTTTTTGCCCGAGTGATTATGTAAGGTCCCCCGAAAATCGTTACTTATTTTTCATCGTTCACGAGTTGGAGAAAATAGAATATCTCATCGTTTCACTGATCAGCCAGCACTGTCTTCGAATATATCGATTCCAATTGAATACTCGACCTATTCGAAGACCTTGAAATTCCTGAAAAAATTGTTTTTTTTTTCGAACACCCTGTGTTGTAAGATGCTTGGAAATCTGTTTGATACTGACCGATGTGGAAATTTCAATTTGTAGAATAGGATCTCCGTTCTTGGATCTACTTAAATTCTATACAAGGCTTATTAGTAAATTAACTTGTTCCATGTAAAGAACCGTTTTTGGGGACGATATGGTCGAAATCATGAGTATAAGATGGTTTTCCAATACAGTTCTACTGCTACCTCGAGCGTTTCGATACAGTCCGTTTCTGGTAGTCACATAAACCTTGGGGGCCGGCGGGTGACGTGACTGAGAATTTAATGAAATGAGACGTGCACAAGTCGGGATCGAAAAAAGAAACTTTCTCACGATTCTTCGCATGCATACCGTGACTTCAGCCGCAACAACGTGGGGCCCCCGTAGATTTATATTGATTGCGCATAATTATATCCTGGCGATCGAGAAAACCAATACGTCTGAGCATCTTTCTTTCTATTGTCACGATTCATCATTCTCTATTCACCGATTGTCGCGAGTGCGATCGATTTTTAATTTCATTCTGTAGCCTAATTCATTCTGTTTCTCTATTTCGATCTTCGTTTGTTTCGTTACATTTCAATTCTTACAGTCAACGATTAAAAATTATCAAAGCCACCTGCATGAAGTGACAATTTTACGAATTTAACTGTATTTCTTTAATAGCTACATAAGCTAAATTTAATATATAAAATACGTAATGAATAAATACATAACGTATATGTATACATATATATGTACTGTAAATAAAAATAAATGCTATTTGTTTAAATAATTATGTAATAACGTTAATTCTTTAAATGTTATTATCCGAAATGAAACCCCGTCGTAAGTCGAGAAATACCTGTCCCTAAAATCATGATACCTTTCGATACTTCTCATCGAGTATGTATACTATCGAACTCTTTGGACATCCTCGATACGTATCAGTTCGGACGCTAATACCGTCAAACCGGGGGTTCGGATTTTCCAGAAGGTCCCCGATCGTAGTGTTTCGGCGATGTGTGTGCGTGTCTAACAGGGGAACGTTTAAATTGCAGGTTCGAGTGACGGTCCTCGACAAGAATGACGTGGCACCGACGTGGGGGACCGGCACCTGGAAATTCAAAATCTCCGAGGAGGCGCCCCCGAGCACCGTTGTCACGGTCCTAAAAGCGTTCGATCCGGACACGATCGGCACGCTGACTTACACCCTGGTGCCGAATCATCGTCCTGGCGGCGGCGGCGTCACGTCGTCGAGCCACGAGCCACTAAACGATACCGAACAGGGCCAACAGCAGCAACAGTTCAGGCTTCATCCGAGCACCGGGCAACTGACGCTCTCAGAGGCGCTCGACAGAGAAGCCAGGGAAAAGTATGTCCTGAGAGTTCGTGCAGACGATGGATTGCAGCACACCGACGTCACGTTGACCGTCGAGGTATAACGTTTTCTTCATCCCATAGTTCGTGTCCCTATTATTTCTCTAAATATTGAAAAAGCAAAAAAATATTTCATCATAAAAGTTGCTTGATTTCATGGCGAAAACTTAGTGCAATTTTTGTTCTCTGTAAATGACAGTTAAAGAAAAATTCAAAAATTCTATTAAATTAGCTCCCTAAAATCAAACAACTTTTATATGAATCCTTTTTTTCATATTTCCAATAGCTAGGGAAATAATAGCGTGTATACACTTAAACCAAACATACTGTATATCAAACGCGTGTTCGCGAAAGCCTTACGCCTAGAAACCGACTGCTCTCCCCTCCCACCCACTCTACCTTGGCGTCACCTATCCCGGGGATTACGACAAAACCAACTCGAACGTTGGTAGACTTCTTTGCCTCGAATCCCTCGATACGATATTTATAGCCTCTCTCTATCTATACAACGTCTTTCGCCACCGGTTAACGAGGTGAATTCACCGTGTTAGGGGAGCACTTTTTTACCGCAAAATTCTTCTCCAAACTGACGCGGTAGAGAATCACGCGGTAAGAAAACGGTTATACACGCAGATTTTTCTGTATCGATCACGGTCAAGTAAGTACAACTTTCGAGTCCCGTTGTTCGATTCGCTGGAGTAACCTGCAATTACAGCCGTATAGCTACTGTTCGTTATCTAACGGCCTTTACGATCCGGTCGTACCCGTTATATTCGATATTATCACTGCCGATTATTACCGTATCAATTAACAATTATGACAAATCGATGTCGGGAAGAAACGTGAGGCGGTCCCATTGTTCGACAGTTGGCATCTCCGTTAGACAAGTCGAGGCGATAGCAATTAGGTATGCATTAGTGATGGACGATATACTATACATACAGTAAATCCTTGATGAGTGTTTGGAGGCTCTTCGACATTGAACATTAAATCTTTCATAAATTAATGGCCATATGCGGCTGAAACAAATCTCATTGGCATCGTAATTCCAAACTTTATCACTGTGCTAAACCCCATTATAAAGTCAGCGTTAGACCTGGGGATCTCTCCTTGTCAGTGCCAAGGAGCCTACCGAACAGACATCCAGGATTTACTGTAGTATCGATATTTCGAATATGGATACTTTTTAATTCAAATATCGATATTTTGTAACGACATTTAATGTGTCAATACATATATATTCCAGTATCGATACTTAACCCATAAATATCGAATTTCGATACAATAGCTGCATCAGCCGTAACGTAACAGGTCGCAACTGTCTCTCCCCACCCCCCCATTCAGTCCTGCGAAAGATTAGAATCGTTGTCCAGTGAAAATTGAATTCTCTATTAGGGAGGGGGCGGTGGGATCGATCGTTGTCGGGAGCGGGTAACGTCAAATCACGGCGGTTTCCGCGCGTCCCGCCTTATAATTCATTATGCTGGCGAGCCGAAACGATTCGCGGCGATAAAAAAAAACCGCCGAGGACGGGGCGGCCGGTCGTTTAACGAAGGTGGAGGGCGATTCACGGTAGCGCGGAGGCTGTGCCCCGGTCCAGTCCAGGGCCCACCTCCCCCCTCCTTCGGCCACCGGTTCACCGTGTGGCGGATCCTTCGGAGACAATCGCAAAAATTATCCTTATGACGTGTAATGGCTGGAATTCTTTTAAGGCTCTCCCGTCGGCTGCCCGCCATCCGCTATTCTATCCGGGGTCTCTTAAAGGCAAAAGGAATGCCAGTCCCGATCATAGCTCGGGCTCTTTGGGGCCCCATGAAAGAGGCCCGCTGCCGACAGTTGCGGAATCTGCCCCTTCTGGCCCCTTATATCCCCGCTGTCTCACTCCCTCTCTCTCCCCCTCTCGACCTTAGAAGAGTTTCTTCTCTCCGCCCGACCTCCTCCCCCACTTACCTCTTACCCACGTCCAACAATCCTCTTCCGTCTCCTTTTCTCAACCTCTCTACTCGCGACTTCTTACTCCCGTTCGTCCTCTGATTCTCCTTCCCTCTCGCACGGCATACACACGAGTTCTTCTTCTTGCTCCCACCTCAAAGCTCCATCCTCTCTCAACCTCTTGCTCCTCTTCTTCTTCATCCTCTTTTTCTTCTTCTACTTGGTCATCGTGGCCCTCCTCACTCTACTCTCCTTTCGGATTCCCTACCTCTCGTCATCCCAGCGGCGTCTCGGGGCCAACCGTCACTTTTTGCAAACGTCTCCGAACCCTCCTTAATCAAACCGTGCCCACCTCCGCTTTATTCTTTTATACACCGCCACCGCGTGTCGATCCCTTGTGCCCGACGCGATGCACGGAGAGGAGAGAGACCTATTCACCGGACGTATATACATATACACCGTCTCTCGACTTCCGAGCGGTGCCCAGGCGGATGTGTTCAGACACGCACCTCCTCATCCTTCTCCCGCATAGATCCGCAACGGTCGCGGGGGCAGGGAGAGGCTACCCGCTTAGAAGAACGGCTCTCGAACACTACAAGCACGATACGGTACGGATACATGGATTCCCTTCGCGGACCTATCCACGCGAAAAATCCAATCGTCCGCCCGTCCATCCCGCCTAAAACTCGACCGTCGATGGTATGTCGAGGGAGCAAACGGTCGGGTAGAAGGAATGCGCGATTCCGCGTCGAAACGACCGGTCGCGACATTCGTGGCGCTCTATTTTCGACGACGAACTTAGGGAGCAGGGGGAGGCGTAGAAAGTTCGTCTCTTTTGCTCTCCAGCCGTGCCGAGTGGTACGAACCCATCTCGAACAACGACTCTCTCGCGAAACACTCTTCTTCGCGCGCACGAGAAAAGGGGGTCCCGAGGATATTTCACCAGCATGTCTCTCGGAACCGAAACCGCCGACGCCGCCACTCCGTCGTCGGGGTTTGATTGAAACGTGTTTACTCGGGGACGACGTTAAGTACAATACAATTGAAAGGGAACAGGAAGCACCAGCACCCGAGCCTGGGCTCCGAATTGTTTGTCTTTGCTCTCTCGGCCACCTCTCTCCAGTGCCCGCGTTGATGAGTGGCGCACCTTCTTCTCGAGGAAGATGAATTATACCGTGTTGGGAATCGTGGGGCTCGTTATTGTGGATGTTCGTTAGCGGATGAATTGTATAATTCCCTTCTGTAAACCATACACGCGCGTCATCTGCCGTGCTTTGTGTAAATTAAGTCGAAAATTCTTGGATTCTAATGGTGGGTCTAGACCTATCTGGATCCAGGAGCCTTCCTTTGGAGGGTGGGCGAAATGTGTAAAAATACATAAGTATATATACCTAATTCTGTTCCATTTTAATTTTTAGACATTCGTGTCTGAAATTGTAAATTTCCATAAACTTTCACGGTCCACTTGTATGAATTAGGAGAGGGCAGAATAGTCGACGGTCGGGTAGCTTAGCGGTAAGGGCACTCTCCCGAATAGTGAAAGAACCGGGTTCGATTCTCGGTATTATAAACCAGATCGGCCGGAGGATTCTTTTTTCTCCTACAAATATAATCTCGTTCGAGTGATCTGTCCAGAAGAATTATAAATATATTGGAATAAATTTTAACACAGCGGTGCGCCCGCTGAATGTCGAATTTCTTGCCCAGTTAATAGTTGTAAGCCAAGTATATCCCCACCAAATTCCATAGGGCCTCACTCTTGCATCATACCGATCGGGCTTAAGGTACGTTTTCACGTGACAGTAAACCGTGACTTTTACGGGTTAATGACGCTATAACTATTATGACTTTTATTGTCGTGAACATTAGGTATCATGACAACAAAAGCCATATGACTTTTTACAGTCACGTGAAGACGTACCTTTATATTAAATAAAAGCTTTCCTCGTATCTCACTGTAGCACTCAATATTTCTCACTCTACCTCTCAACCTTATTCAGTAACGAGAGGTGCTGATTAAAGAAAATAGTACAGTAAATCACCGATGAGTGTTCGAAGATTCCTCGGTGCTGAGTGTTCAGATGTCATCCCCACCAACAAAAACCAATCAAGACGCTTTTGAACACTTATCGACGATTTACTGTAGTCGGTAATCCCTCAGTGCTCATGAACGCTAAACGGGGAGAGGGAGGGGGGCACTATTAAAGAATATACGAATAATAGAGTTATTAAAGGCGAAATTTCATATGTTTTCCAGGTGACGGATACAAACGACAACGCACCGACGTTCCAGAGTACCGCATACTCGTTCGACGTGCCGGAGAACATGCCAAGGGGCAGCAGGATCGGTCAGGTCGTCGCGACGGACGCGGACGCCGACGGACCGAACAGCCAATTGAGCTACACACTGATATCGGACTGGGCCAACGACGTTTTCTCACTGAACCCGAGCACCGGCGTGTTCACGCTGACCGCGAGCCTCGATTACGAGCAGGTTCGTAGTGTACTGCACACGCATACACCACCACATCGTGCGCAGAAACAATCGGTTCGCCGATTTATCGGGGCCTCGGTGCACAACGGTATTTAGAAAGTGTAAAGGGTATATCGCGTGTCCCGAACGCCATTTTTCACGACAACTCACCGCTGCTTTCACGGTGTGTCTCCTCGCTTTCACGTTGACGTCCCCCGCGGCTGTCGATCGAATATGAGATGCCGATCGTTATTCGCCAAATCGGCGATACCTCCGATGATACTCTAAACGGGCTTGGTTTACATCCGAACAGTTTTTATTCGAATAACTCGGCTCGCGACCCTTTAGAAAGCAATCACGCGAGAATTACAAATGGACGGTAACCTGATCTGTAGAGAGAGAAAATGGTGTTACGACACGTAATGAACGAAACGGGGAAGAAATTATATGCGTCGCGTACTCTGGTAGGAAAGGGTTCAGGTCCGAAAAAATCGACGTTGACTTGTTCAGGGTTCTTTTCACAGACTCCTTGCAAGGAGACCAACCTAGAATTTTCAGGCGGTTCAATAATAATTTCAATTGAAGTCAGTAAAATTTCCTAAAATAATTATTGACTTCACGATTCGGCAATTAAAATCATGTATTAATAACGAAAGTAGACCAGTAGACAATTTAACTGATTGGTTTTAAAAACTTCACTACTCGAAAATATTGCAGATTACATGTAGGTAGGTACATACATACTCTGATCAATCGAGCATGAAATACACAAACCAGAAATGAAATTAAACCATTCATTCAAGCAGATATTTACTAAAGCAGACTCTCAGATAACACGGTTTATGTGGGAAGTTTGGGGTTGGTTCATTTTCCTTTCAACCTGTGTCACTTTATAGCAAATCCGGAATCTATTCTATCGAAATTTCGATGTTTATGGGTTATGCATCGATACTGGAATATATTGTCACATTTAATATCGATATTTGAATTGAAAAGTATCGATATTAAAAAAATATCGATACTGTATCGCCCATCGCTACTACACAGTGAAATGGCGTTGCTGCCCCGGAGGCAAACGATTATAACCGCCGAACACGCCTCTACAGTCCTGGGCCCAAGCGTGCACCTATTATATTAGCTCACTGGACTAGACGGCTAACGTTCGAATTTAGGGTTTAGCGCGCTAACACACCTACAGATCGATCAACAGACGTTCTTTTAATGGCGGTTTTTCTCCCCCCAGTTGTCTACGCGTACTGTTCCACGGGGACAAGCCATACATATGGTATACACACGCTTGCGACCGGGGGGCCAATAGCGTCTCGTCAACGACTCTCCGGGTACCCACCATTGTCTGGCCGACCCACGTTCTTGTCATTTTTAATTGGTCGCTCGTTACGTAATCGTTGTCACGGAAACTTCGTCGGGAGCGTAGATAACGACTGTGGAATGCTTGCAAAACTTTACTAAGATCGACCCTTAACTCTTAGGTACACAAATTTTGTACAAAATGCTGGTCCCCACTCGATTCTTCCTGGATATCCCATGGAAACATTTATTACTGTCGCGATTCAGAAAAATAAAAAAATGACAGTTAATAAACGTTACAGACACCGCGAAGAAACATTAATGAGATAGGTACACCTAGAGAAACTGGTACATCAATCCCACTCGGTGATAAACTGTAAATTTAATAAATACAATTTAATTATATAAATTCAATAGACTAGATAATACTCTAAAAATTTATGTATTAGAATGAAAATTTCTTGTCGAAAATACGTGGTATATTCTAAAAGAATCATACAATGTATTTCATTGTAATTTTTACTATATTGTAATTGAAATTATTAACAATCGCGTCTTCTAGGGTAAAACTTTTGCACTGATCTGACTTATTGGCACACCTAATGGAAGTAAACTGCAAGCTAATGTGGTCCAGTTGCGTCGAAAAGGTTCAGCCATCCCGTTTCTCCCCACGATTCGAACTCCAAGGATATTAAATGTTAATACCGTAATCAGTGTTCGTTCAACTCCCCGGTATTTTGGGGAGAGAAACGGCCGACGAGAATGGTACCCTCTCGAGCCACACGACGGCACTCCCGTATATTTTATGGTTCCGCCGTATAACAGTGGTTCCTCTAATATACGACGCAGGCGTATCGGTTCGGTCGCGTTTCGTTCGGAGAGGGCCAACAGGAAGAGCCACGGGAGACGTGAGGAGGCGCGTCCTGCGTAGAAAGAGAGAGGAGGTTCCGTTTATAGAACCCTTCATCATCGTAATACGTTTCCCAGATACAGAGGCCCGGGGGATCATTACAAGGGACTGGCGAAACGCGTTCCGCGTTTTCGATGGAGACAGAATTCGTGAGCATCGGAAACGGAGAAACGACACACGCGTGTTGCTGTTCCACGAAGCTCGTAGCTTCCGTTTGGGTGCTTTTCGGAAGTTTATCCAATCTAATTTTCGTGTGATAAATATTTATTAATATTATTATCATTTAAAATTCGACTTTAGTAGTCACAACATTTCTTAAGTGTTCATTCATTGGTGCGTTTATCCTATTAGTCCCCGCCATCGTAGTGCGAAAAATGGCTCGATCGCATGTCGGAGAATCCGACACTGGCGGAAGTTACCAAGAGCAACAGACGGGGTTTCCGTGAAATATCATCGCCCGGTAGAGAACTGTTCTCCCCCCCGCCCCCCCGGAACGAGTCGAATTTCCAATAGTTCTAGTTTTTTTTTCTTACTACACGTTTGGAAACCCTATGCGGTGTATAGGCCAATTACGATCTTCCGGACGATTAACCCTCATCCGTCTCTCGTTTTCCCAATTTAATTTGTTCCTCGGTATCAAATTGACACGAGCGGTAAAAAAATTAATACAATGAACAAATAAGTAGTTGAATTTGCAAATTCTTTGAAATAAAAGTCACGAAAAATTTCGTCAAATGGACACAAGTTAGAGCTTGTCTAGGGTTGTACAGAGCGAAGGTACAACCGAAAATACCGGTATAATACCGATATTTTACGTTTCGGTAGAAATCCCCGATTCAAACATAGTATCATCATTACTACTCAACAAGCCCGATATTAAAATCGTCTTACCCACCCGGTTCGCAGGTGCAGCACTACATTCTGGTGGTCCAGGCGACGGACGGCGGTGTACCGGCACTTTCCTCGACGGTGACCGTCTATTGCAACGTGGTGGATTTGAACGACAACGCGCCGATATTCGAGGCGGGACCGCACGCCACGGATATCGTTGAGAACACGACGATTGGCACTGCCATACTAACGGTGGCCGCCCAGGACCTCGACTCGGGCGATAACGGCCGAGTAATTTACGCTGTCGCCGGCGGTGACGAGAATGGTGACTTTGGTGTGGCGACGAACGGCACCCTTTTCACGCGACGGCCACTCGACCGGGAACAGAAGCCGCTGTACAATTTGGTATTGAGCGCGACCGACAGTCCTCTGCCACCGGCCCGGCCATTGTCCTCCACCGTGCAGGTACGTTCACAATAACCGATCTCTGAGAACGTCAAACACGAGCACACATACACACACACACATGTTCATCCTTACCGTTACCGAGAGACAATCGAAATGTGGGACGTTTATTTAGATCGGGACGACGACACTGTGATCTCCACGTCGAGATTAGTCTTGCCACGAACAGGTTTATAATGTAACATCGAAGATTTCGTTCGGGTGATATCGGTTACATCTGATGTCAGGGGCGGGAGGGGGATACATTCGTCTAGGATGTACGAGATTGATCTGTGTAATGGACTCGAACCTTTTTTTTTCTAACCTATCCTGTCAGTTAGTTTCGGGCGCTCATGTGAAGAAATATGTTACTTAATCGTTACCTGCAGACCGAGTTGAGCACAATTTTAATTCGAATAAAAAGTCGGAAAATGATCCGTCGATTCTTTTCCCAAACAAAATCGATATATTCGATTCTCTCTAATATATCTATATCTAGTCCGAAACATGCATGGAAAAAATCCCCCGCAACCCCATTCCGACAGACAAATAGAAATCCCTTCCTACTCCATAGAAAATTCAGTCACATACCTAGACGGAAACGATGAAATTGTCGCGTACACACAGGTGACCGTGGTGTTGCTGGACGTGAACGACATGTCCCCGGAGTTCATATCGCCGACGAAGATTTCGATAATAGAGAACGCGCCGAGCAACACGGTGGTGATGGCCATTAAGGCCGTGGACAGGGACGAAGGACGGAACGGTTACGTCGAGTACTCCCTGGAGGACACGAGCCTCCCCTTCACCGTGGGCACCGTCGACGGCCTGTTGCGGGTATCTGGTTCACTGGATCGGGAATTAAGGTCGAACTACACGTTGGAGGTGACCGCGAAGGACCGCGGTGAACCGCCGAGATCGTCCTCGACGACGGTCACTGTCACGGTGCTCGACGAGAACGACAACTCGCCGGTGTTCGATCCGCGACAGTACTCGGACACCGTCGCCGAGAACGCCAGCATCGGAGCCAGTGTTCTTCAGGTTCGTATACCGTACGAATGTAATGCTCATTAGTAGACTGCGGATTTTATGCATTTATAGCCTATGGACATTTCTAATTGTTTGAATATGAAACAAGGAATTGGAAACAAATCAATATTCAATCATTTGCTTATTTTAACAATTTAATTTACTCGTTTTTGTATGTAATGTTCGTTCACTGGTACGTGTTCATTTACTGATGCAGTCACGATCGCGTCTTCAGACTACCATCTTTTCTTGGATCTACGAAATCGACGATTCCAAAGTCAAGAGAAAGGGACTAAAAACACTTTTGTGACACCAGAGAGGAAAACATTCATACAAAAGAAAGGAATAGAAAAGTTGCTAGATCGTTGGGAAAAAGTACCTAATGACTTTTCTGAACACAAATATTGTTAGAACTTTCTTGGTTACCTGATAGGATCCACCCTGTTAAGTCACATTTTCATTAACACCTTGTAGATAGTACGATAACGATATCCGATGCTTCCCCATCAGCCCTCGTTCTATTAGACGAAAAAAACAGGCGTACCTACCTCGATTCACGAAAACGATCCTCGACCACGTCGTAACAGCAAACAAACCATCGAACACCACCACGTTAAAAGATGTCCAGGTGAAAACGAGCTTTTCGTGAGCAGACCAATTGATACGAAGTTACGCTCCCGTGGATGTGGTTGCCAGACTAATTAAGCGTCGCCCGTTCCATTCCCAACGCATTCCGCGTTTACGGACAGGCGAACCGCGGAACGACGGGTGGGGTGTGAATTGGTCTGTTTGAGGAGCAACGAGTGATATTTGACGTGTGGACGTAGGAATAGGTGTGAATCGGACCCTTAACCTTCCGGCACCGGTGTGTGTCTACACACGGGACCAGCCCAAAACGCTCGTCTCGATGATTTACTGCCTCGCGGAGGTGTGAACGACCACAAGTGTCAATCCCCTGAAAAAGGATATGATAATCGAAGGGATCGAAAGGTGGCCACGATTAACCCATTTAGGTCCTAAGCAGTAGACATCGCATAGACTGCGGATTTCATACATTTATGGCAATACTGCGGAACCATTAATGAGACAAACAAATCTCTGTTTGACTTCAGTTTCCATAAATTAGTCCCAATATCAATAATTGCAGAAACATACCCAGTCTATTTATAAAAGTGTATAAGATAGAATATAAATGCTATCAAAAGAATATTTGGATCGGTATAAATTTGTTGTAAAAAAATGTCATGTTTATGGAACTTTGGGCAATCCTTATTGAAAAATATTGATTTAATTACAATTTCTTCGAAATTCAAAACGTCGTAGGATCTATTTAGAAGAAGAAATAGCGACGAAAAAGATGTTAAGGGAATCGTTGAAATCCTCTTTTATAGCTGCGACATGAGAAACAGAATTCAGTAATGTAAATTCATTGGAAAACAAAATTCCGAATGAAATGTTTGAATCAATGGGTTAATTCCGGTGCTATAGTTGTCCTTTGGTATTTCAGGTGTCCGCGATAGATCGGGACGAGGGGGCGAACGGCAGGGTGAGATACAGTATCGCGATGGGTGACGACAATCGTGATTTCACCATATCGGAGGACGGCGGTGTCATAAGGGTGGCGAAGAATCTGAACTTCGAACGGAAGTCCAGGTACCATCTGACAATACGTGGGGAAGATTGCGCGTCGGAGGTCGGCGAAACCGTCAGGGGTGACACCGCCCAGGTGACCATCACCGTTCTCGATATAAACGACAACGCTCCTGTGTTCCTGGACTCGCCTTATGTGGCTCATGTCATGGAGAACATGGTACCACCAGGCGGAGGATTCGTGATACAGGTATCTATACAAAGTCATATGTTCCACCGTAACATCTATCTGGTGATCCTATAGCTGTAAAGAGTCTAGAAATGATGGAAGACTTCTGATAGATTAAAAATCAGTGACCCAAAGAGAGCAAGAAGAAAGAATACGTTAGAGCAGATCGAAAGATCTTTTGCCCTGTGTGAAGTGACTTAATCCCATTAACACTTTTTCACTGAGATTTCGATATGAATGACACGTACATTACAAAGAGGGTTGGATTATCGAAATACAGTTATGACATTTTTTCGAGAAATTAGTACCGCAGTATGATTTGAAATAAGACCAACAGCTTCTATTAACTGAACGCATACATTATATAGTGTGTCTGGTCACGTACGACCTTTTTCACTGCGGCTGTCAACGTACTAAACGGGGAAAGAATTCTCGCACCCTAGACTCTGGAATATTTCACTGTAAAACCAGGCGAGAATTTCAATTTTTAAACTCAATTAGAAAACAAAAAAGGAGTGTTCTTTTTCTTCATATTATTACTAACAAGGAAATGGCCAAACGACGGCCATTTTTCTGAGGTCAAATTTTACACCAAAAGTATTATCCAAATCGGACAGATATCTCCGTTCTCTCTCCACTTAAGGGCTGTTAACACACACACACCCCCGAATTCTCTGTTCGAACAGGTGAAAGCATACGACGCCGACACACCGCCGTACAACGACCAAGTGAGGTACTTCTTAAAAGAAGGCGACACCGACTTGTTTCGCATCAACGCGAGCACAGGTGACATTTTCTTGCTTCGACCGTTGGACAGGGAGCTGGTGCCCGAGTACACCCACACTCTAGAGGCCATGGACACCGGTAAGTTAAAACGTTGAACGGAATTGAATAACTGGCCTCTCGTCGGGCACTCTTAAGTGGGGATGGGGGAGGGGGTTTCGAAAAATCATTGCAGAAATTCAATACCACGGGGAAAATAGGCTCGTAAAGAGGCGAATGGACACAAAGAGATCGCGGTTCTCCTCGGTGTAAGAACCTTTCGGGGCCCACACGGGCTAAATAGACGTGTATACCTGGGGCCGGACAAAGGCTGGCGTTCAAAGGGTAGGCCCAGTAGTGCGCTCCTCCGTCCAGTGAATATTTTTCCGGCCAGCTCACCGCTGATCCCTCGACCTGAGTCGCCGTGTAAACTGGTTGCGAATTAGCGCGGACAAAGGACTTAATTATGTCGGGTTTGGCACTTTCGGGACGGGGGAAACAGAAAAAAAAACACCGGAGAAGAGAAGAGAAGCGACGGTCGTTCGGAGAGAGCGGTTGGGGGACGCGAGACGAAAAAACTGATTCTAGCGAGGGACGCGTCACGGTGACAGTATTTCACACTAGACCTACCGACGATGAACGTGGTTTGTACAAGCACACGAATGTGTATACGAACGATCTGCTGCCCTTAGGAATATATAGGATGAGTTAATAAGAAATAGACTGTATTAAAAACGCAACTGCCTCCATCTACGCTGCGAATCGGCTAATTAGTAAGGTGATATTCGATTACCGAATACCGTGTTAAGGGCTGACGCTATGCAACAAACAGCTCAACCATCCGTTAACTTACAATTAAACTATTTCACGCAGTTCCGAAGTGTCCCTCAGAATCCTCCCTTGAGAATATCGAGCAGTACACATGCCTGCATCCAGCGAATACATCGATTATTCTCGAACACGTCGCAGAGGATCGATCCACCCGCGATATAAATCACTCCGTGTAGTCGACAGTTTCACACCAAAGCCCGCCCCTCCTCCCTCTCCCCAGACCAGTTAAAAATCACTCTCACACGCCTCCGATTTCCACGAAACGATCTCACAGCAACAGGACCTGTCAGGCTGACGGAACGAAGCATCGAGATGTCACACCCCTCCCCTCCCTTATCATCAAACCCGCGAATAGAAGGAATAGACACGGACGATATATGGGATGGGTTTAAGTAATGAGCGGTAATATACAAATTGGATATAAATTTGTGGGTTGTTCGATGAGATTCTTTAAGCGGTGGGCAGTTCCTCGTCGAAATCTTTTTATCGTTCGTTCCCCCCGGGACGGACGAACGGAGCCGGTAGTCCCCTTTCGAGGGTGCCCCTTCGCCCCCGCCACTCTCCCTCCCTCCTTTCTTCCCCCTACTGGAGCTCGGGGCCTCGATGGCCCAATCGGTCCCCGCCGAGGTAGACAAGCCTGCAGAGTTATGACGCGCGATTATGATAATCGCTCTCAAATGCCTTCCTCTGCCTCGACGCTGCACTCTCCTCCCCCTCCCCCCTGCTATGGTTTTCCCTTCGTTCCCGCTTTCTTCCCTCGCCCCTTTCCCTCCTAGTCACCCTACTGGGCCCTCCTGCCCTCTCCTCTCCGCTCGTCGTTCAGCGCCAGCTTTCGCTTCTTGGACGTTTTGGAGACTCCGAAGGTGCCCCACAGTCTCTTTCTCCGCACTCCGTGATCCTGGGACTTGCTATCTCGCTCGCTTGCTCGCACCCGCACGCGTTATATTCCTATTTTATTCGTACGTTATGCCTGTCGCGCGGTGTATACGGTGCCCCGGTTGCATCGTATGTTTCAGCCGTACGAAAACGCGTGTGTCCCCGGAGAGGCGCTAACTATGGGCACACTCGGGGCCCATTGTCGCAATCGTTGGACCCAATTCTGGCGGGATTCGACGAGATCACAATTGATTTCGAGATTTCGTGGTCGATTTTCGAGACCAATAGGCGGTTGAATGTCATCAACATGAGAAATGTGTAATGGAAATGATGTTGGAGCAGTTGCAACTGTTCGGAGGGGTTTGGGTTCCAGAAAATTCGTTATTTATCGTACACAAACACATTGTTTATAAACAAAATGTATGTTCTAAACAGTCTTAAAGTGAATGGCTTTGGGTTTGGGTTCCAGAAAATTCGTTATTTATCGTACACAAACACATTGTTTATAAACAAAATGTGTAATGTTCTAAATAGTCTTAAAGTGAATGGCTCTCGATTTTATGAAAACAAAATTCTTCGTACAAGATACGAAAAGATTGCACTGAACGGATTAATTGAAACTTCATGAGATGCATAATGATTCTTGTATGCCTTTCTATTTAAATGCAAAGCACAAAGTTTGCCATTAATCATGAAATACAGTATCCTTCAAGTGGCAACCTAAGCTCTTCTTATCAAAATCACCCAATCACCGTCGTCCAAATAGGCGAAACAATACAACACATCGTGTCAATTTTTTGTTCTAACCAACAATTTACCGTGTAGCCTTATAAACATCGGGGCATAATATATTACGACGGTTGTTTACTGTTCCCAACAAAAAAAACAAACATGACACGATCGTATCATCCGCAGAAAAGCAATCGTGACCATTCTGCGCTTACCCAAATAGTTACAACTTCCTTATAGTCGCGATAAATGTAAATCACCGCGAAGAAATGGGACGGAGACTCAGCGAAACGACGGGCCCATTTGTTTACCCAGTTTGGCGTAATTATCCTCGAGAGACAGAAAGAGAGAGAGAGAGAAAGTGGCGTGCATAAAATTTTACTAACCACTGCACACACTTTCCCGCAGGCTCGATCGAACCAGAAACTACACAATCACTCGCTTATAACTCGGTACAATTAATACGCGAAATAGCAGATGAAACGAAACACAAAAAAATCGCCCATTTTTGGTCCCACGATTTCGAAAATCCCCTTATTCTTCGGGACCTTCCGTTCCCAATCCTCCCACTACCTCCACCGACTAATATACCTACCGAGAAATGGCCCTGCGAAATGGAACACCTGATAGGGCCCCGTGGCGGTGGGGGCCCTCAATACGATCCTGGACCTAATAATAATAATAAAATGAAACGCTGCAATATGGTGGGGGGGGGGCGACAGGGGTTGGTTGCCTCTTGTCCCCGTTGATTAAGCAGACGAACAAGGAGAATACGTCGGTCGTGCGACGCCACGGCCGACGGTATATATGTATTTCTTAAGGATTGCCCACCAGGGAGAACGCGCCGCCTATGGTGGACCACACCATTGTGCGTTTGCAATTGTTGGTCGAGGGGGGCCACTGGTGGCCCCTCCCCGCGAGTGGTCCCCGTGATTGAACGATATATACATATATATGTATATACGCACATATTGTATAAGGCGCGCGTGGCCCAAAGAGCCCAGGAAACGCCCGTGGGGTACAATGTAGAACCAACCTGCTCGCAATCAGAGAAATCGTGGGTCCCCACACGGCGGAATAATGGGGGCTGTTTTAGGCCAGGCCCCGCAATTAACTCGACGGCGCGAAGATACCTCGGTGAAATTGTAATTTGTCTTCTTTAACGTTAGAACGATACGGGAGTGGGGTGGGGTCCGACAATGGGCCCAAAGACGATCGGTTTGCGCCGTAACCGTCCAGGCGGGTACATATGTATACACATACGGCAGAAAGCTGTATGACCCTGGCCGTCTCGATGAATTCAATAGGTTTGCGCTTTTGCCGATCAGTTGTTTCTCTATTTGACAAAGATAAGATTGATGATCCGAGGAATAATCGTGTTATTCGCGCGTCGAAAAACTTTTGTTGTCGATTTGTTGAGATACGATTTAAGAGTAAAGCTCTTCTCCGTTGAATTCTTTCGTATCTATAGGAAGGAGATTGAAATTACGATTTTTTGTTATTGTTAACGCTTAAACACACAGACCATAATCCACAGACTGTTAACTTTATACGTATGTACCACTTTTAATAACCGACTGAACGTTAGTTTTCGTTGTCGTTTTGGAAATAGGACGTCATTTTGTTTATGTTATTTCGATTGGGGGATACACACATTTTGTGTGGTCATAGAGCGGATCGATTAGTGAACCTGTTCCGCAGGTTCCCCGCCGTTGACTGGAGCGGGGATCATTCGGATCGTGGTGCTGGACGTTAACGATCACAGCCCGGAGTTCACCAGGCAGGAATACAAGGCGATGGTCACCGAGAATTCAGCTTCCGGTACCTGGGTGACCAAACCACACGCCACGGACAAGGACGAGGGTCTAAACGCCAAAATTAGGTTGGTGTACGCTCTAAAAACCAGTAACTTCGAAAGCCCACATACGATTCTCTTGCATTGGAATTCTTCGATAAATATGACATATTTACAACGTAGGTATAGTTTACTGGGTGAAAATTCGGAACGTTTCACCGCGGACCCGGACACTGGCGAGGTCTTTACAGTGGTACCGCTGGATCGTGAACAAACCTCCGTCTATCATTTGACGTTGGTCGCTCAGGACTCCAGCCCAACGGAACCACGAGCCTCCGCCGTCAATTTGACGATCTTCGTAACAGATGTGAACGACAACGCTCCACGATTCTCTAGTCCACGATACACCGCGTACGTGCCAGGCGCGACCAAACCAGGTAAGGAAGGCACAAAATCATTCCCAAAGAATGTTTCCGTAGGCCTAGCAATTCGGTCGTGTGCACGCCTTTGCGTGACCTTTGGATCGCGAGAAAAATTTTGTTTTCTATGTTTGCCCTATATGTATAACCTTATACATAGGAACCGAAAAAATACCGGTATTCATTTTGGTTTTCGGTAATATATCGGTATAACTTTGATGGCATAATACCGGTATCAAAATCATACCGGTTTAAGTCCCTGGTCCGAACGAAAAATCAAACGTACGCACGATCGAGGTCTGCCGCCTTTCACGAAATATCCAGAGTTCTTCGTACAGCGTGTTAAGTAACGCCACGGCAAGAATAAAGTAGACACGTGTCTGTAAACATTAAAACACACCTGTGTTCCTTTTTTTTTTCTGTTTTCGTTCACTTGCCGTTAAAGGGGATTTCGTGTTCGGCGCGAAAGCGGTGGACGACGACGACGGCGAGAACTCGCGGATCGTGTATCGTCTCCAGGGAATGGACGCCGAGAGGTTCACGATCGACGCGAACAGCGGCGTGATCAGGGCGAATCAGGCATTGGCGAACGACGAGACCACCTATCAGCTGCAGATTCAAGCATCCGATTGCGGCGCGACACCGCAATCGGTCACCGCCGATCTGGTGATACACCTGTGGGAGAGACAATTGTTCCCCAGTTTTCAACCGAGTATAAACACGAGATTCACGTTGCCGGAGGACGTGCCCGAGGGACGGATGATCACGAAACTGAGCGCCACCACGCCGAAGAATGGAGCGCCGAGCAATCTGGTTTACGGGATGGCCGGCGGTAACGTCGGGGACGCGCTCAAGATCGATCCTCACACCGGAGAGGTTCGTTTTCTGGATGATTTATATGTTTTTATACGGGGCGATTCATTGTTTTTATACGGACGAATTCAGGAGAGACGCCATACTTCGTCGCTCTAAATCTTAAGAGTCTGGATCCGTCTGAAACCCCATGCTTCCTTCTTTTTAAATATACTTTCGAAGGGATCATTAGAAAAAAAACTCCTATTTTTATATGACCAAATATCACCAACTTCTAGCTTAAATTATATTTACCAATCGATGAGTTAGATATGGCTGTTAAACACTCCGGTCAAGAAAGACTTTGGCACCATACTCTAAGGGTTAACGTTTATATTTTTTTTTCACCCAGGTGTTGGTTGCGTCGGGATTTGACTACGAGACCGCACCGTACTACGAGGCCTGGATAGAAGTCCGTGACTCGGACACACCAGCGTTAAGAAGCGTCGTTCAGCTGCTGATAAACGTAACCGACGCGAACGACAACGCGCCGATCATGGAAGCGTCGATCTACAACGCGACGGTACCAGAGGACGAGTATCCGCCGTTGTTTGTCGGCAAAGTTTTCGCGCGGGATCGCGACTCAGGCGAGAACGGTCAGGTCTCGTATTATCTGGTGAACGATTTCGCGGAGACGTTCGTCATCGATTCGGACACCGGGGAAATCAGCACGAACGCGAAATTGGATCGCGAAGAGGTGAGCAACGATTCAAATATCGACGTGTGACAACTCTGAATAGATTCGATTAACTAAAAAATATTATTTTCTTTAATTCGAAGTAAAATATCAATTTACGGTAATCAATATTTAATTTTTGAAGTAAATGCACACCCTGGATAAATCTGGAATTCTTTTGGTTCCTGGGAGATTATTAACACTAAAACTATCAAACAAGTCTAAATGACTTGTCAATACACTCTTACAACGACGATTAAAATGTTATGACAATACGTTTTGTCAGATATTTTGCACCTTTTATTACCATATGAAAGTGAAGAAATTAGTCACTTTGTAGTTCTGGTGTTAAACAGTAAAATAATTCTGGAGACTGCAGACGTTAAAAGAAATCGTAAGACAACGGGTTTTACATCCTGCGGAGAATAAGATCAAGGATGAATAATGTGTTAATTGTTACCGAATCGTTCTTCAGATCGCGTCGTACGAGCTGGCGGTGGAGGCCAGGGACCAGGGCCAGCCCCCGTTAACGGGTACGGCCACCGTATTGGTCACCGTTTTGGATAAGAACGACAATCCTCCGCATTTCACGCGACTGTTCGGCGTGAACGTAACGGAGAACGCAGAGATCGGTACATTCGTTATACGAATTACCAGCAGCGATCCAGACATCGGCTCGAACGCCAATGTGACGTACACGTTCACCGACAATCCGGGAATGAAGTTCTCTCTAGACGCGTTGAGCGGGAACGTGACCGTGGTCGGGCACTTGGACCGAGAGGAACAAGACGAATACTTGTTAAAGGTTGGTATTCAGAGAACATAATACGTTATACGGCGAAGTTATAAAACTTGTTAGAAGAACAGAAAGAAAAACGTTGTATAACATAATGTTACGTAACATTTTTCGTATTATATAGCAAGTTATATGTTATCCATCAATTGTGACGCCACTATTAATCTATTCTGTTCAGAATAAAACAGCAGAACTCGTTGCATCCAACAAAAGTTAGCCCTGTACAGGCTATTAAATCCATAAAACCCACAATGTACTATTAGGTAGATATTATTTCGATCACAACATTAATCCGTTTCGATTGTTTTACCGTAGCTGGTGGCAGCAGACGGTGCCTGGCTATCGGCAACCGCCCTCACGATAACCATTCAGGATCAAAACGACAACGCGCCGGAATTCGACGAGGAATCCTACCACTTCCATTTCCCAGAACTGCAACCGCCTGTCGCCCACGTTGGCCAAGTGACAGCGATCGACCGGGACAAACAAGGACCCAATTCTGTCATATCCTACAGCCTATTGCAACCATCCGATCTGTTCACCGTTGATCCAGCGACTGGTGACGTGTTCAGCAAGAAGACATTACGATACAAGCACACCCACCGTCCTGCTAACAACAACGCGCCAAAGTTCGAGCAAAGATCCTACCTATACCCAGTGCCTGAAAACTACGGAATTGGCAAACGTGTGATCCAATTGGTGGCCAAAGACGATGCTGACTTCGGTGTGAACGCCGTGATCAGCTATCATCTGGTAAACGGTACCGACTACTTCTCCATCGACGAGAAAACCGGTTGGGTATACGTTCGAAGAAGCTTGAGCAATGTAGCGGTTGGAACAACGTTTTCACTTAGGGCCAGAGCGATCGACAAAGGTGTACCGCCGCAGAAGGACGAGGTCTCGTTGACACTGGTGATCTCTGGCGAGAACCAACACTCTCCAACATTCGCCGCGGTTAGCTATCAGGTTAGAGTGCCAGAAAATGAACCAGTGAACACCACCATATTGACGGTGAGTGCTACCGATAACGACGCTGGCCCGAACGGTATGATAAGATACAAGATATCCGCTGGAAACGAGAGGAATGAGTTCTTCGTGCATTCGATCACGGGGGCAGTCACGATACTCGAACCTCTTGACTACGATCTGATCCAGGAGTATAGATTGAACATCACCGCGACCGATCTTGGCTTCGAGTCGAAACAGGCGGTCGCGACGCTCACAGTGAACGTGTCGGATATAAATGATAATCCACCAACGTTCAATCAGACCGTGTACGAGGCGTTCCTGCCCGAGAATTCGCCGCCGGACAGCTTCGTTTACAAGGTAAATATGTAAGCGGTTCAAAACAATGCGTTTCGTCTCGGGAATCGTCTACCAAGGCTCGTCAGTGGGGCTGACGGTAGACGACCCCTACCCCAGACGCCTGGGTTGTTCCCCTGGAGCCCCTTAAGTAGCCAACAGGCTCTAATAACCGCTAGCGAGGAAACTCACCACCTAGCAGCCATTACCAAAAACCCAGACGACTGGGAGAAACATCTCAACATAATCAATTGGTCTTCCATTCCCGTACATACAGTAGATTTAAGTGTAGATATACTCAGGCCATTCCATGCCAAATCGATCACTTTTTTCCCTCCGTGTTTAGGATTTTGTTAACCCAAAATGATGTTTCAGGTGGTCGCGAAAGACATCGATTCACCGAAATACGCGGTGGTGCAATACAAAATCCTGGGCGGTACCGGAAAGGACCATTTCCGTATACGCGAGGACACCGGCGAGATCGCCTCTCTGATGAGCTTCGACTACGAGGAAGCAAACGAGTACACCTTGGACATAGTCGCGGCGAATCCGGACTCGAATCCGCAAATGGTCGGGTTCACGACCGTTCAGGTCCACATAACAGGCGTGAACGAGTACTATCCAAAATTCGTACAGCCTGTCTTCCATATGGACGTGTCCGAGAGCGCTGAGGTGGGCACGTCCGTTGGTCTGGTCCAAGCAACCGATCAGGACGCAGGAGAGGACGGTCGAGTGTACTATCTGTTCGTCGGTTCGTCCAACGATCGTGGCTTCTCCATTGGCTCCGAGACTGGGATAATCCGTGTTTCTAGACGTCTGGACCGCGAGACACAGAATCGCGTGGTGTTGACCGTGATGACGAAGAACGGTGGCGGGATTCGGGGCAACGACACCGACGAGGCTCAGGTGATCGTCTCGATCCAGGACGGTAACGATCCACCGGAGTTCCTTCAGACCGCCTACGATGCTACCGTCTCGGAGGGTGCAAGCCACGGCACCCGTGTTCTGACCGTAAGAGCGGTGGACAAGGACATCAGGCCGCAGAACAATCAGTTCTCTTACTCGATCATCGGCGGGAACATGGGCCAGGCGTTCAAGGTCGATCCGCAGACCGGGGACATCGAGACTGCGAAGCAACTGGACCGCGAAACCGTGCCAGCCTACGATCTCACCATAGGGGCGATCGATACCGGGTCACCACCCCAAACTGGCACCGCCTTGGTGCATATTGAACTGTTGGACATTAACGATAATGGGCCTGTATTCGATCCCCCTGAGTTGATCGGACACGTGAACGAGAACGAGCCAGCTGGGACGATCGTGATGACGCTGAGCGCCACCGATCCCGATCTACCGCCCAATGGTGCCCCGTTCACGTATAGATTGGTCGGTGGCAGACAGAGCGACATGGTTACATTGGATAAACACACTGGGGTATTGAAGACCACTAGGAGCTTGGACAGAGAAGCGATGCCTCAGTTGGATCTTGTGGTTAGTTGTGCATCTAAACCTATGACTTTTTCAAAATACATGCAAGAAGATCCCAAAGGATACAGATGGATGTTTAATCTGGACTTTTTTTTCTCTCTCTCTCTCTCTCTCTCTCTTTAGATCGAAGTGGAAGATTCGGGGGTTCCGAGGATGAGGAACGAGCACACGATAACGGTCCTCGTGACCGATCAGAACGACAGTCCATCGTCGCCCAGATCGGTCCATGTGATCGTTCATTCGTTCAACGAGCAAATACCCTTGGGAAAGATCGCGGACGTGCATCCAAACGATCCGGACGTAACTGGTTCCTATTCCTGCAAGATACTCCAAGGATCGAATCCTAGGATTCTTAGCATTCCAACCGCCTGCGATCTTCACACGAAGAAGATCACACCAGGTTCGATTTCTTTACCATGATCACCGCCGATTTTTTTCCATATCATCGTCGACGACCGTAAAATCATAATCACTATCTGTTCTGTGTTACAGGAGTCGGTTACTCCCTGAGCGTTTCCGGTAACGACGGCCGTCATCCGAACGTGGTGTCCAAGGTCACCGTCGAGTTCCTAGTGTTCACGAATACCACGATCGAGAACAGTGTCACCCTGCAGATCACCAAGCTAACCGCGAGAGACTTTCTAAGTCAGAATTATCGTGCCCTGTTGGACGTCCTGCAAGAGGAGATCGACGTGGGCGACACATTGAAGATCTTCAGCCTCGGCGAGAACGCCTCCGATCTGAACGTTCACATAGCAGTGGAATCGCCTCAAGGTACGCAAACTCCTCTACTTATTTTTATTTTCCTATTTGCACCTTGATCCGTTTTTTGTCAACAAAATCCATCTACCGATATGACAGGATACCGTACCAAATACGAGGTGACCGAGCTGTTGAATCGGAATCGCGAAAAGATCCGATCCCTTCTTGATGGTACCACCTTCACCGTCGGTTATTCGCCGTGCAAGCATATACCGTGCGAGAACGGTGGCGGTTGCAGCGACAAGCTGGTCATCTACGAGGACGCTAGGATCACCGACAGCCAGGCGTTGATACTCACGTCACCGAGGATGATGCACGAGATGACGTGCAAGTGTCGGGACGGTTTTACCGGGGACAGATGCGAGAGGAGGCAAGATCCATGCTCGCCGAATCCATGTCTATTGGTACACGTCTCGAGACACTTCTTCCTTAACCTTTTAACGCCTAGTCTCTTGCACTTCTACGACATTAAAAGTGCGTCAAGTTCTGAAGATGGTTAATATCTAATTTTTCTCAGCAAGGATCCGTAGTTTCAACCATGTAAACTAGATCTCCAAGTTTTCAGTTGAAAAAATAGGTCTTTTTAATATCGACATCCTCGAAGGGTCCGGGCGTTAAATGGTTAACAAAACAGATCCGTTGATTCCGCGAATATTAATCCGTTGGTCCCTCCCCATTTCCAGGGTGGACAGTGTCGACGGCTCGGATACGATTTTCAGTGCACCTGCCCGATCGATCGCGAGGGCAAGCTCTGCGAATTGGAACGTGGCGATGCATGCGCTAGCAATCCGTGCAGAAACGGCGGTTCCTGCCGAAAGAGCCCGGACAGTTTTAGTTTCTTCTGTCTGTGTCGGGCTGGATACAGGGGGAACCACTGTGAGGCGGTCACCGACTCTTGCAGACCGAATCCGTGTCTTTACGGTGGTCTGTGCGTGGGCGAGAAACCTGGGTAAGTTTCCGATAACGATTGTGCATTTCTCGATCGTTTGGTAATGACGGTTCCATGAATAGATCGTGGCAGTTTATGGAAATTCAGAATTTTAGATAGTAATACAGTAAATCATCGATGATTGTACGAACGTCATCCCCAACACCGGGCGCTTGACTATGATTGGTTCCACTGAGGATTCCCCAGTGGGGTTAACGCTCCACCGAGGGGCAATTTGAATATTTTGAGGTGCAATTAGCAAATCGTTGACATTCGTCACCTCATCGGCAACAGTTTTACCTACGTGCCCTGTTTCTTTGAAGTAGCTATTAATGATAAACTATTTTAAAACTTGGTTTGCTATTATGCTAGGAAGGATGCCCACATCTTTAAAATGTTGAGATGGGGCACAGTCCAAAAGAAGTTAGGAAACATTGCTGTAGAGGGTTAAAAAGAAGATGCTATAAATACATCCGCAGTATATTCCTGACGTGTATCTGGGGATAGAAATAAATAGAAAATTGTATTTTCCGTGCAGATATAGATGCAGTTGCCCGGAGGGTCGCTACGGACGGCATTGCGAACGGTCCACATTCGGATTCGAGGAGCTCTCGTACATGGCGTTCCCGGCGCTGGACTCGAACACGAACGACATAACGATCGTGTTCGCGACCACGAAACCGGACGCACTGCTGTTGTACAATTACGCGCCGCAGACTGGTGGACGATCGGACTTCGTGGTGTTGGAGTTGGTGAATGGACGTGTCATATTCTCGTACGGCGGGGCGAGAAGCGCGATTACGTCGATCACAATAAAAACGGAACATACCGTGGCGGACGGAGAATGGCGGAAGGTGACCGCTACCAGAAACGGACGTGTCGTTTCGCTGAGCGTCTCGATGTGCAGGGAACACGGAGACATATGCGACGACTGTAGACCGGGCGACGGCACTTGTTACGCGGACGACGTTGGACCCACGGGGTTAGTCACCATCTTTTTTTCGAACGTGTTTACTTACGTACTATACATATATGTATGTATAAAAAAACTATTAAAAGTTTCAAAAAAATTTGTTTATACTTTCAATAATTATGTTGAATTTATCATTTATGTTGAACATTTCGTTCACTGAAAAGAAATTCCCAAAAAGTGACAATTTTTCAGGGCTACCACAGTGGTAAGATCCCTTAAGGGTTTATTCGAGAAAATACGTGTGTGTGTGTGTGTTGAAGAGCGTTGAATCTGTCGAATCCGTTGGCGTCGAAAGGTGTCAAGTCGACCTGCATCAGATCGAACAAGAATCCCTGCCTGAGAGACCCCAAGGACACGGTCTCGGTTTGCGGCGGAAACGCCAGGTGTTTCGACAAGTGGCACCAGGTCACCTGCCAGTGCGGCACGGTCACAGCGCCGAATTGCGAGACGGCACTCGAGCCTGTCTCACTGAGCGACGATGGATACGTCGAGTTCAAGGTGCGCAGAGTCTCGAAAACGATTAACCCCTTGCCTTATGATTTTCTTGATGTCTGCAGTATCCCAAATAACTTTACCATCGGTAATTCCCCCAGAAACAAAAGGAATTCGTGTACTTATCGCAATTGTACATTTACACTAAAACTTAAATATTCATATCAGCAAACTAGTATTTCACATTGACTCAACGAAAACGAATAATACTTCTGTTTGTTGAATTCATTTTCATATCGTCACCACGAATTTCACTCGATGTTATAAGGCAAGGAGTTAATATCTTAGTAGATTCTAGGCGATCAAGTTTCATAGTATACAGGGTGTCCCACCTAACGCGAGCACCTAGACCAATCCAATGACCCGTAATAGTGCGACTTTCATGTGACCTTGAGTACGAGAAATCCACAAATGCATATAATAACTACGATAGAGGGATTAGTGTAATTCTCTGCAAATCAAGAACAAGTGAGATACTAAAGGTGCTCACGTCAGGTGGGACACCACGTACGTTACTCGAACCGGGGCAAAACTACACCGAAATGTTCCAATTGCGTGTTCTTCCACAGGTTTCGGAGAAGCACAGAAGGATGCAATTGTTGGAGTACCTTTACGGTGGATCGACCGTCTGGCAGAAGAACCGATCGAGACGAGCAGCCGTCGCGGAGGACACGAGCTTCATAACGAATTCGTCCCCGTTCAAAACCATCGGGCTGATGTTCAGAACCGTGAAACAGGACGGGATTCTCATATACGCAGCGACGAACAAACACTTCACGTCCGTGGAGGTAAGGACTTGCTATCACTTTCTAATACAGTTGACTAGTCAAAACCTAGACCCCCGGAACTTCACTCCCCACCACTTAGACGTAAAACTTAGGACGTCCGCTTTCAGGGAGATGCGCAGTCTACAATTTCTATGTCTACGTAAACAGTAAACAGTCTAAATCGTAAACGTTATGTGAATTCTGTTGCAGCTACGAAACGGTCAACTGTTCTACGCGTCCCTTCTCGGTTCCCCGGTGAACATGTCAGCGAACATCGAGGGAGGTCTGGCGGACGGACGCTGGCACAATCTGACCCTTCATTCGTACTTCCGCGGTCTTAGGCTGTTCATCGACGGCGTGCAGACCGGCGAGGAGCTGGACTCGGCCGGTGTGCACGACTTTCTCGATCCCTACCTCTCCGTATTATCGATCGGCGGCGTCAGCCAGGATCTGTATCACGCTCAGAGCGCCGGTGGGGCGAGATGTTTCGAGGGTTGTCTGGCGAACTTCACCGTGAACAACGAAATCCAACCTTTCAACGGCACCGGCTCGATATTCAAAGAGGCCACGTATCACGGCAAGGTGAGCACCGGTTGTCGTGGACCGATCGGTATAAGCGCAGTGGCCACCGCCGATCCTCTAAGCATCGGTATCACCCTGGTAATCGTATTCTTCGTGATACTGTTGATCGCGATTCTGGTCAGTTTCATCGTGTTCCGTCTGAGACGTCAGAACAAGGAGAAGAGCGCCCCGTCGGTGGTGAACAAGAATACGAACGCTATTATGACCGGTAACCAGTTGGTCGGCACGGGCAACGACAATCTTATGTCCCGACACGAGAACACCTACATCTCCGACACGTCCGACTTACGGGGTGTCGGACATATGGGCCCAGAACTGATCTCGAAAAAGTACAAAGAGAGGGAGATCAACGCCAGCTCGGAACATCGACCCCAACGGCCAGATATAATCGAGAGAGAAGTGACCAAGTCACCACCTATCCGAGATGAACATCCACCCCTGCCACCGCCAGCCCAAACATCTTTGCACTCGCACGAGCACAATCCCGAACCTGACATGCCGGAGCATTACGATCTTGAGAACGCCAGCTCGATCGCACCCAGCGACATCGATATCGTCTACCACTACAAGGGCTATCGCGACGGTATGAGGAAGTACAAAGCGACACCGCCACCGATAGGCAACTACGCGAACCATCACAAACACACTGGTCAGCAGCACAGGCACGCGGGCCCGTTTCCACCCCGAGCCTTACCCCCACCGAATGTCAGCCAACCGTCTGGACCGACGCAGAAGTTGCTGCAAAGCACACCGTTGGCCAGGTTGTCGCCCAGCAGCGAGCTGTCCGCCCAACAACCGAGGATCCTGACGTTGCACGACATCAGCGGGAAACCGTTGCAAAGCGCCCTACTGGCTACCACCTCGTCGTCGGGAGGTGTCGGTAAAGACGCTCTGAACTCGAATAGCGAAAGAAGCCTGAACTCGCCGATCATGAGCCAACTGTCCGGCTCGACGGCCAGTCGAAAGGCCCCCCAATCGAACAATGAGAACTCCGTGAACAATGTCTCCTCGGGACCGATGGGACTCACCGCTGAAGAGATCGAGAGATTGAATTCGAGGCCCAGGACCTCCAGCCTAGTGTCCACTCTAGATGCTGTCAGCTCGTCTAGCGAGGCTAGGGGACCACCGACACACGGTCCACTGCATCTTCATAGGCGACACACGCCACCGGTCGAAAGACTCGAGCGTCGAAACTCGTCGACCACCGACGAGAGTGGTAACGACAGTTTCACGTGCTCGGAGTACGATAATACATCGTTGGTTGGTGATAAGCGTTCGGATAATCCATTCGCCAAGCAAGATGATGAGGATGTGAACCAACGGGGAAACGAGTCCTCGCAGACTACGAAACCACCGTTGCCGCCGAATGTGAACTACGATGGTTTCGACAGCTCGTTCCGTGGATCCCTGAGCACCTTGGTCGCGTCCGACGACGATCTATCCACGCACATGGTTGGGCTCTACAGGCCGTCGAATAATGGTTCACCTTCGACCACCACCACTACTACTGCTCTCAGCTGGGACTATCTGCTCAACTGGGGACTGAATTTCGATAGTCTGGTGGGCGTGTTCATCGACATCGCGGAGCTACCGGACAGCGCGAACCGTGTACCGAGCACGCTCAGACTGCCGGCGAACATACCGAAACCGTCCGAGGAATACGTCTGAACGATGAAAGTTCTCGGTAAGTGCTCGAAACTCGGGAGCAGTTATCGCGAATTAACATTTTTACACTTTATGAACTGCATTTTTGGCCGAGTCTCCAGTGTGGAAACCCCGTTAGAGAGATAGCGGTTCCAATTGTACGGAAACTACTCGACTGGTTCGTGATCGATCATCTCTCTGTTTATTTCTCGGGTAGGAAAGTGGGAATTAATGTGGGGGAACACATAGTGGAGGAAGAAAATGGACGTTGTAGTGGTAGCAAGGTGTTCAGACTCTACTGAACCACCATTCGAATATCGTAGAACGATCGTGAATCGACCTTCGCGAAAAGCCCGATAAAGTGTGTTTCCGAATTGATGAATCTCTACGAAGTGGCTCTCGAGGAAAGCATGCAACGACCAAAAAAAAAACAAAAGCCATGGTGACCGATGAACTGATAGCGATATACGCTTCGATCGTCGATGATCGTGAAGCCATAAAGTAATCGGAACACGCACGAACGATGGACGTTCCTAGGTTTCTTTTTTTTTAAGCGAATCCGTTACCCGTTACTCTCTGGTTCTGCGGACGGTACGCGAAATCTGAGTCAGAACCGAGGCGTGTTATATGTAAGTACACTCCGAGGTCTTGCCATAATTAATAAGGATCTTCCAAGCGATTTTTGTCGGTCGAACGTTCTTGGATCGATCGCATCGGGATTGTGAATTTTGTAAATAGTCCATGGTGTCGGCAATGAAAACAACAAACGGGACTCTTGATGGACGAACCTTTGTTTTTTTCTCATTGAATCGCTGCGAATTGACAGACGCCTTGTGGGGTTTAAGTTTTGCGGTCAATCGACAAATTTCCCCTTCTCCCACCCTCCCTTCATTGCGAATTCGTCGCCGACCAAGGCATCACGCGACTGTATCGAGCAACTACGAACGATGTATCGAATATTAGATTTTTTAGTTGACAACTCGTGTACATATATAATCGCAATTTCGCCGCGCCGAACGATCTCGATACGGTCGCGCGATAACCAAACGAGATCGCCTCGAAAGCCGACAAAATAGCGTCGTAAACGAACAAAATGGCGTCGTGTTCCCGGGCTTTTGCGACGACTATACGGAAAGTATACATATAAGGTGAATGCACCAGTAAATGAACATGTACCAGTGAATGAACATAAACCAGTAAATTAAGTTTTAAAATCAGTAAATGGTTAAATATTGACTTTTTCCATTTCTTTGTTTCATATTCAAACAATTTTTCGCGCCACAAGGTTAAAGTGGTTATTTACTTAAAATATTGTTCATTTACCGATGAAATATGTACTTTTTTCTTTTTAATTTAGACGATTACATTTCTCCAATTTTCCAAATTGAAATCTATACGTCACAAAAAGGTAGAGATATTAAAAAAGCGTATTTTCATGTGCCAAATATTTATTAATATCATTACCATTTAAAATTTGTCTTTATATAGTTGCAAAATCTCTTAAATGCTCATTCATTGGTACATTTACCTTACCCCTTGGTTCAACGTTCTCCATCGAGTCCACCCGAAATCGCGGGGAGTTTTCCCATCGTTTCTTTTTTGTTCTTCGTTCGGTAAAATGGAGATCGAAAACGTTGAACGGAGCGCACGTGCAGACTGACTTCATTCGCGTTCTCGAAGTGCTATCCCGTAGGAGACTTTAGCTTTTTCTTCGCCGTCGATCAGCCGAAATTTTCTTTGTAAATTACGCGAAACCCGTTTTTATTTTTGTTGTAAATATATTTACGTACGCCTGATCTGTACAAAATGTGTGAATGAGCCGCGTGTACGACTTTATCAACGTATTTGTAATAAACAAGACATTTGTAAGAAAATTAATTCACGGATCTTGTTTGCTTCCCACCCAGTCCCCTGTCATTTTATCGTTATGATCATTATGTAATTTTTAAACAGATTCTCATCTCGTACACTGGATACATATAAAGGGTGTTTCCTTTAAGCGTGAACCTCCGAGTATCTTTTTTAATTGTGAAAACGTAAAAAATATTTTACACGTAATTTGAATGGTATTAAGTGGTCGGTATCCTGCAGGCATTGTTTTTTTTCTTCAAGTTTTCATGGTCAACGATATTTTTTCCTTCAAATAACTACAGGTCATTTGAAGGTCATATCATAGTATATATCTGGATGTAATTTTTCACAAACTACGAGATACAAAAGGAAGAAATAAGTATGTATTTGGAAAAAAACATCGATGACCTTGAAAACTTCCAGAAAAAAACAACGCCTACAGGATACTAACCACGTAATACCATTCAAATTACGTATAAAATAGTTTTTGCGTTTTCACAATAATATGTAAAAGATATTTGAAGATAAGATACCCTGTATATTTAAATTCTTGAGTGAAATATTTCGCCGATTTCTTAGGTAGGAACGACACATCGATCTTCGATTGCCTTCACGCCGTGAACCGAGTCTAATAACGTGAAATTTATATGAACAACACACGACAAATAATCGTACCAGCGATCGAATAACACCGCGTAAAAGATAAGTACGTAATCGTTGATTAATACAGAATCACAAGGATAATTTCGGATCGATTAATAATCCAGCTAAAATATTCTCCGTGGAATAACGAGCTCGTGCTCCGGCCTGAACGCGCCTTCGATTCTTCCTATCGATTCGATATTTTGTCCGAAGGAAATCGACGAGCCGTCAATTAAATGACCCGTCCGATCGCAGACACCGATTCATTTTTCATCGATAACGAAAGTAATATTCCTTACTCGTCGGTGACAATATACATTCGCGACAGGGGCTGACGAACAACGGGAGAAATCATTGAAATCTACACTCTAATTGATTACTAAATTACGAATTTACGATCGGTTAGCATGTTCGGATAATGATATCATCATTCCCGTCATACGACGAAGAGCTTTTGAACAGCGCCTATGCGAACATTAGCCTAATTGCCGACAAAGCCTGGACCTTCGACAAGGAGGATCCGTTTCGAAAGTTGAATCGATCTTTGTGGCATCAGGTAAAAAACGCAATTGATATTTCACCATACACGAACGATCGAAAAATCGAACGGCGATCCCCTTCCCAGATAGCACATGACGCCTTGAAAACGCCCATTTTACGGCTATTTGGGATCTGAGACGCCTTTAACCCGTCATTAAGCCGTCTGTGTGCTATCTGGGTTCCCATATTTCAGTACGATACTCTTTCGAATTTTTACCATCTCGGCCGTAATGGACCACTACTATAACTCGTCCTCTATAACCAATTTACGTCGTTTGATCGAATGTATTTGTTGAATAATAAGTTATTATAATTCAAATAAAAATGTAGGGTTAGAGAACAACCGCGATACATCCTCGTTTAAAGATCGCACTGTTTCACAGCACCGTATTCAGAATTCCGTTTCCAGTATTGCAAGCTGACAGCAAAATACAAAGAGACAACGACAACGACGACGACGATAACGACAACAACAAGGACAGGTGATCCACAACCGAAGCGTGTTCACGACGTGATCCCGGAATCCCGTTTGGCCGCGTACGCCGATCACGAATACAACGAGGACCGTGAAACCGTTTACAAAACACGTGAAAATGTCGCGCCCACTAATGTACCGCCGTTGCCGAGCTTCCGTTGGACGGAAGTCACCGAGCCATGGATGTTGCCGGACGTCGAGAAGTTATTCGCCTGGTTAACATCGAGCTGCGCCCGGACGAATCGTGAATTGTTAGCTTCCGTGAACGTCGACCGATCGGGATCGTTTTATATCGACACGGTAGAAGTATTAACCGTGCCATTCGGGATATTCTGGTGTTGTTTAGAAGCTCGACGATAAGGGAACCGGACTACACGTCCAAGATCGGACGCGGTTACAAGTCCGATCGCGAGGAGCAGCCCGGTCATGGTAGACGAGGGACAACGCAGAAACGGAGCCCGACCGAAAAAAGAATCGGAACCGGTCACGAGACGAGAAACGAGCAATCACGTACAGCGAAGGATTCGGCGAATCCGATCGGTAATGATTAACCCATAAATCGTTATATTAAAATTATAGGACTGATATACTAAAGACTGGTAGCGTTTTTTTGGATTCTAATGGATACATTTATTCAGATTATATACTATTTATATTTCGAGAGAGTATTATCTTTACGATGCAATGATTGAAATGACATCAGGAACGTAAATTTATATGTACCTACCGCAAGGAACGCGGGAATTGCATCTACGGCGCGGCTTGGGGCGTTGCGTAAGAGAAAATGGCGGCCATATCGGAATCCCAAGCATGGATGCCTTTCATGGTTGCTTTTAAGACGGTCCTCGGCTGGCTCGATATTCGTTTATTCTTTATGACGAGAAAGCTGTGGTTATTTATGCAAATTCTGATTTCCATACTATATTATTACCGATCAAAGATGTTATCCAGCCAAAAAATGGAAACAAATTACACGCGCTACTCGACGCACGTTCTCCTCTTTCGATCTCGCGTCTCACGTGTTTCGCAACCGAAAAGTCTGCATAAGTCCATAAAATCTACAAGCTGTTTTATATAACTCCAATAGAGCCTTCTGTATCCGAACACTCGTTATCCAAATACTCTTAACATCCAAACGCTCTGTTATTCGAACCGAATGGGGCCCCCCAACAACAGATGCCGTCTCCTGTTGGAAATACTTAACCCTTTGCACTCCGAGACTCTTTGATGCTAACTGAATCATTCTACCGTTCTGCTTCTGTAAGAAAAGTTCTGCATTTCAAATAAAGATATACAAGTGGTTATAAATGAAATTTTGTTCGTTAATTTAATTTGTATTGAATCAATAATAAATAGAATTTACGGTGATGTATGTTGCTGTAGGAACCCCATTGGAGTGCAAAGGGTTAATAAGTATTGATCTATACTTTCTTCATTTTCGATCGAACTCTACACAAGTAACCCTCGTTATCGGGAAATTTCTGTAATACAACATCCCACATGGGATCCATAAAAATTTCAACAAAATGAACTTTATTGTCAGAATTATTCTATTATCCAAAACATTCCTTTATCCAAACCCTTGTATCCGCCTCATTCGTTCAGATAATCGCGAGGCTCTCACTATAATATCTAACAATACGTAATCTATCGGAACCGCTTTCTGTAACGAAACGATTATTAATCTTCGAAGAGTCGGATCCCAGCCAGAAGTCAGACGACTGTTACGAGTACCAACGATACACCATCGAGAATCCCATGGAGATGCAGCTTCACGTACGCGTAACCAGCGAGGCGGTTCGCTGTCTGTGGAGACCGCCGGGGAACGGGCGTCAGCAATTCGTTTGTCAGCAGAGGACTCGTTCTTTGCAATTGCAAAATCAGTCGCATCAGCAGACAGCCGCCGCTGTTGTTAATGCCCGGGAGCAGAATTGTCAGGGGAAAGAGCGACAACAGCAGTTCTATTACGCGTTTCAGTATCGACCTTTGGTGCTCAGGGCGGAGTACCAAACAGCGAGAACAGAGACATATGGGATGACGAGGAAACACCTAACGCCAGCGCCACCGCCACCGCCGGTACTAAGCCCGGAAGTGCCGGAATTCTTCCCGAAGATCCCGATGACGCGATACAACACCGCCAAGGAACCGAACAATCGAGTACAATATTTCCCGTCGCTGAACGAGACGAGCTATCAGAACGAATTGTTCCCTTACAACAGAACACACGAGCACGCCGGGACTATATACCAGGTTCGCGATGCAAATATCTTGAAAGCTATACAGTTGGACTGTGGATGTTTATGCATTTATAGCCAGATAGCACATGACGCCTTGAGGACGCCTATTTTAGGTCTAAGGCGCCTTTAAGCCGTCTTCAACAACGACGCACAAAACTTTCATCAGCTGCAACGAATTTTCTATTTTCTCCTGAACCCAATATACTTACAGGAAAAATGAAACTCCTACTTTTGTTTTTATCCATAAAAATCTGCAGTCTGGAGTAGATATCCAAAAACTGGTTAGAACGAAAACATGACTTTTTATGCTTTACAAAAGTGTGCAACCAAATTGTTGAAAATTTCTTTAAACAACGAATTTTCAACGATTCCCATTGCGCGGTTTTATGAAGCATATAGAGTCATTATATTTTTATACTAACAGTCTCGTTTATATATACTACACTTTTCGAGGTATACAGGAAAATAGGGAAACACTTCATACAGGCACCTATCCCCTATAAAATAAAACAGACTTCCGTCGATTATTGTCCAGAACTCGCGTCCGCGTCGCGACAAACTTCGAACAGGGAGAAATGTTTCAGACTCTCGTAAATTCGTTTTTTTCCCAAAGTCCGAGCCTCGACAACAAATACGAGGGTTATCAGTAGACCAGTTAGACAATAATTGACAGAAGACTGTATATTCGTACGGTAGATGACCAACGAATCTTGTGTTGCCTCGTGGATACGGTGAACGTGAGATCGGAAAAATTCGGAATTTCAGAGCGCGGGAATACCCCTGCTGCCGGCCACAGAGACCGCCACGTTCGTGCGGCCACCGCAACAATGGTACCAAAGGATCCCGCCGCCGTCGGCGCCGATTCAAATACAATCCGCCTCATCCGCCGCCGCGTCGATGTGCGCGACGGTGCAGCCATTGCGGGCTACGATCACCCATCATCCCCTGCAGGTTCAGGAGAAGTTTTTGCAATCGAGCCCGATACCGATACCGGTTTACCAGCACCCGATCGAGCTGTATCACGAGACCGCGGCCGGGCAGAAACGAAAGAATCAGGGTGTCGACTTTAAGAATCTGATATTGTTGACGAAGAACGCGATGAAGACGCACCGTGGCCTCGCGAAACAATCAGGTGCCCAACAGCAACGACCCACCACGTACGTCACAGAGACGAAGAATCGTGGCGGCAGATCAGACTCGGAAGTGCTTCAGTGGTTGGACAAGAGTTACCCGCCGAGAACGAAAGAACATGCAGCGAAGAGTACGCTTTTACCGACCGAGCCACGGTGCACGGAGACAGAGGCCGACAGAAAAGCTGCCGGGAGTACTTCCAGACGGGAGAAGGACAACAGTTCGAAAAATGGGGACCGTTCAAAACCGGAAGCGGCAGGAATTCAAGGGACAACATGCACAAGAACGACCAACGAGAGGGAGAGAAACGAGACTCGAAGCAGACGAAGACTGTACAGGGACGTTCTGGCGAACACCGCCGTGAATCACGCCATGTTGGAGAACGTGTTCGAGAAAAGGTAATAGGGTCGTTACACCCCAAATCGATGACTCTTTTCCCTCGATCTCTGGGATTTTGTTCAATATGGGATATGATGTAGTCCACGTGGAATTCAGGGTGGTTTAAGTCATCATTTTTTTTAATTTGGAATTCGTTTAAGTCGCGAGACGAAGCAACGTCGATGATTTTGTTCAACCTCTAAAAATAATTACATATGGCTGTTGTGTTTCTGACGATCAGGTTCGACGAACTGGAGCAACAAGCGATGGAACAGTACAGGACCTCGGAAGAGTCTCTCGCGCTCAAATACCAAGTACGATGTTATCTCTTTACCTTAGGCGATTTCTCGTATCGAAGACCGTTTTTGCGGGCTGTTGTATTAACAAATGGGGGAGGGCAATTTCAATGTAGGAGCTTGAGCGTCAGGCGATGGAACAATACAGATGCAGCGGAAACGCGCCAGAAGAGTCCACGGTTTCGCGAGTACCGCCGCCGGCCGACAAAGACATCGAAACGGATCCCACGAGAGCCTCCAAGGACGCGAACTGCTTGGACGGGCGAAAGTGTTCCGGTTTCGGGAGATGCAGCCCCGTGAACGTCGACGAAAAAGGTGAAAAAAGGTTCACCGCTATTATCGTCAGTTATAAACTTACTTTCGTTCAACGCCAAAAGTTTATGTTCTCGAGTGGTGATCGGATTTGATAGGTCATGTAATGCTCGTTGAGCTTAACGCGTTCTTTGCGTCACGGGGTCGGAGGGACTTAGAAGTCATTAGGCGTCATATAATTTCAGAAAAAGACTGTTTTTTTGTACGAGACTATTCGAAAACGTTGGAACACTTAATTTGCAGTAAACAAAGTGTTGTCTATGTTCACTAATACATACTTCTTTTTTGGGACTCAATGAATATACCCAATCTGAAATATTCTGGGTACATTTTAAGAGGCGCTCTGTATATTTGGTTTCTTCTGTGATCAATCACAATTCGTAGAAATTTAACAGTGGAACGAACTCAATGATCCTTAATAAATTTCCTAGATACATTTCCACAACAGCAAGTTAATTTCGCGCAGACTGATAATAGAAGCGAAACGGGAACGCCCGGACGAACCCCGACCGATAAGTACGCTCGATCGGCCATCGTTTCGAAAAGTCTGACCACGCTGTCCCAAAAAATCTCTTACGGATCGAAAAACACATCTAAGGGTGCATCAGGTGATAGGATCAACAGAAATGGTAAATATTACCATGCCACATTTTCGGAAATTCTCGCATAGTGTGGGATACAATTGTATCTTTTTTACAAGAAATTTCACGTATTTCAGGCATTGAATCGAACAACATGTTTCTTGTACCAGTACGACCGTAAAATATTTTCCTATGCAACAAAGTTCACTGAACATTAAAGAGACAATTTTTCGAATGATATTATTGCATGTCCCATCCTATGCGTGATTCAACGAACAATTATTACAGTTTATGAATATCCGTTGAAAAGAATGTTACCGGTTTGTCTGTAATAAGAACCGTGAAAGAAACGTTCCAGTTTCAGTACGAGCCTCGTCAAAAAGGCGTCTGATACTGGTGTCACCCTATGAGAAAGAATCAGAAGCCAAGTTGACGAGAACAACCGACCTGGAAGAGTTCTATTGTATCGCCCAGGCAAACAGAAACATCTTCGGCTATTACAACAACTCGAAGATTGGGAAAATTGGCGGCGGTGACGAAAATATAACTATTATTCAATCGCCTAGAACAGAAGGTGTGTTTAAATATTCTCTAAAAAATCGGATATGTTAAAACACTTTCTTTCAATACTTCTGGTTTTCGTTAATGTTAGTATGGCTTTCCGGGTTTTGGACTACTTAAAAGCTGGACTTTCAAAGGACCACCGAGAATGGACTGGACATTGGAATAAGCAATGGATCTGTGTTCATTGAAAAATGCAACTGCGATACATGAGTTCATGTATTTCAATACGATAATAAATGCTTCAATACTGTACCATGTATATATATATAAATATATACGCGTTTTTTTTTTACTAACAATGACTCGACAGACATTATCAAACGTAGACAGACGCAATCCATTCCACACAAGCAACATACACATTCTTACACTACAATGTTACATTTTTTTGTTCATTCATAATTCATAGAACGGCAAGTGTATGTATACTAGGAATTCACAATTATTATAATGCACCCAGAAATTAGCAATGTTATTCTATACAGATTACTGTATTAATAATTGTTTTGTATAAAACTTATCACTATTGTTTGTTCAAGAACTACATTGGTAATGAATTATATAAAATTAAATGAAATAGCCTCTTCAGTCTTGGTTGAATACTTTTTGTCATATCTGAGAGATTACTAAATGGTGATAATTAATAATTGTCTTGGGAAGAAACTTGCAAAACTGTTGCTTAAATAAAAAAGCATTTGTAAAACAACTGTCAAAACATTAAATACTTATAAAAAAAACAGTACTGTTGTCATATTTCTAATTATTTTAACAATATTTATAAAAAAAATTATGTATAATGTCTTTATAAAAATTTTTTTACATTACGGCAACAAAGAGTTTGCATATACTTTATTAAATTCGATATGCATATTTTTTACCCCTGATTATTATTTGTTTCTAATATTATACTTATACTCTAACTAGCACACTTTTCATAGCAGAATTATTGTATAGAACTATGATTTGAGATCGTAACTAATGTTGTTCATATAGGTGCTGAATGTATACCTTAAGAAACAAATTTGATATATTAAGCAATATTAATCTGCACTGCCATAACATTATTCGTTTAGGAACTAAAGTTATAAAAACACTTACTAACACAATCTTATAATGATAACTGTGATACTAAGTTTAATTGAAGCAGATTAAATCGAATACTCATCTACCAGTTATCAAGAAATTCAAAACCAGTCTTTGGTATAGCTCTTTCCTCATCGTCCTGATTAAGTTGAGAAGATTGGAAGCTGCTGTAAGAACTAGGTGTCTCTAACAATGCTGTCGACTCATTAATATCACTGGATTTTGTGCGTGACATTACAACTAATGTATTTGACTGACTCTTATCAGTGTCTGAGTCCCTCTCCCTGACTAAACTCTCCATATCATCATCTATACTATTTTGTAACTTCAATAACGCAGTTTTGTTCATTAATTTAGCAAATATACTTTCAGAATGATCACTGTCACCACTGCTTTTCAATAAGCTACTGCACTGTTCATCCTCATAAATACTATTTGTGTAACAATCAGTCTGAAAGCAACTAACTGGATGTGAAGCATAAGTATCGTTAATTGAGTTTGTATTGTTTCTCTGTGATTTTGATGGGCTCGAGAAATGTGGTGAGTCTCCAAATTGAGCCCTTACTAACTTAAACTTTGCATCTTCGGTAGAATCTATTATACTCAGATTCATTTGAGATTGAGTCATAAATGAAAATGGAGCTGAATGTTCATCCCTCCATCGTAATGTCTATAATATTAGAATAACACAAATTCCATTTAGCTAAACAAATTGAAATTAGTATTTTTCGTTAGCTAAAGGAATTTCAATCGGTACAATATTATGTTATTCCAAATTCAATGTATTACAAATGGCACCTATTATTATAAAAATAATGTTGTACTTACTGAACCGGTCTCGTCAATTACATATTTCATGCCAGTCTGAATGCGTAACTTTGGATACCATTCTGGCAACTCTTTAGTAAATTCAACTTTCTTCAAAGTATACTTCAATGCTACTTCTGGCTGAATAATGGTTTCATTGATTGCTTGATTACGTTCTGCTGTGCTTAAAGTGTTCCATAAACCCTCGTAGGCTTCCTTTGTTGCTGTAATATCTTCCCCTATTCTTCGGGCCAAAGAGTTTATACTATAAAAATAGTGCTCAGCCTTTGAACTTAAAGTAGCACTCATACCGAATTCTTCGAACTAATGCAAATGAAGTATCTGCAATAATGACACACAATGTTGATAATAACGATACAAATATGAGATTAGACTGTATATAGAATAAGAAGATGAACCATAAAATTGATGATAAATAAATCCGAGGGAAGGTTAGAACGCCATGTAGAATCGTTTACTTGCAAATGAATACGAAGTCTGCCGAGACATTTACAATAAAAAACTCAGTAGTAATGAGTATGAATTGAATGAAACAAGATAATCTGAATTATATCTTTTGGGTGCTGTCTGTAAGTTCAGTGACAGGACACCCTCTAAATATTGCTAAATATGAATTGCATTCGCGCGTGCGTATATTTACAATTTAGAGATGCCCAACTGGCGCTCACAAACGACTATTCCCCGCCGAAGTTACCCCCACTATGAGGCTCTAGCTGGCTGACACGTTCAAACAATTCAAACACATTCAAGACACGCTCGAACCGCGACTTGACGACGCATGAGATACGGGAGCACGCGGGACAGCTGAGTCCCATAGTGAGGGTAACTCCGGAGGGGAATACTTGCTCGTGAGCACCAATTGGACGCCTCGAATTTACATGCTAACGTACACGTGTATTTGTCAGTAACTTGAATCTCATACATCAATTTCGAATATTTAAAACACTTGAACTGAGAAAGTATGAAATCATTCATCGAAATTACCATTAGAGTTCATACTAACGTCTGTATAAACCGGTAGAATTACAATATTATATGAATAAAAGTGTAATTACATTTATCTCATAATCAGTAAACTCCTAGAGCATGTACTCTTGCAAAGTCCCGCGCTGAAGTGGCAACTACCGAAGGTGGAGAAACAAAAGTTAAAACTTTTAAATTTGCAGGTTAAAATTAAGTTGGAGAGGAAATATATTGAATCATTAATATCAAACGTTTCAAAGATTTATTTCATTCTTTTTGTTTAAAGAATTACCACAATATTTCCAAGATTTTCATGATTAGTTCCCTTAAAACCATTTTCTTCAAAAAACTAACAAACAAATCAACTCCTAAAGTTAATATTCTTAATATTCAATAATAAAGCTTTTCAAACTTACAGAATTTACCGTAAACGAAGAACAATATAATGCCCTATGTATTAGCTGCATAACTAACTGGATTTCACTGAAATTGTCATATAATTCATTGTTCTCTTTTATTATCATACAAATATATACAATGTTGTTATTTTAAATCAGTTCTTGCGCGTTTAGTAACCGTTTCTTTTATACTCTATAATTTAAACGGAACGGATTGCTTACTTTAAAATGTACACAGTACACAAAGAGTGATAGTTATTTACAGACAGCATTGTTTCAACAGGAATGATAATAAATAAAGATGTGTATGATATCAATGAGAATTATACTTAATATTGGCTGTTTTAAGTATCACTTACAGAATTATCATTTTTTTTTAAAGACATTTCATGTATAAACGAGCATATGCTTCGATCTATTCTTTCTCCTTCTTACAAAATATATTTACAGTCAGTAGTGCGCCTCAGTAATTTATTGTTGAATTATAAACCAAAACCATTTGATAAAATAATTATTTCTTTACCTTAATTATCACTGCACGTTTCATCGTATATAAATTATATCTTTCATTCAAAAAACGGACGTGATTTAATAACACTGCATAATAATAATATGATTTACTGTTCGGAGAATCTTTTAAAGTATCCAGGGTAAGTAAGTTATATCCGATTTTTTTCTCTTTCCTTAGCTGAACGAATCTACCTATTAGGTACTTTAGTAACTCTCATTGCGGTACGTATATTCACGTGTACACATTTAGTGTTCCCAATATCAGATTTGAAAGAATGTATCACGCAATACATTCATTCAAAAGTATCGTGCTTTTCCGGTGTGTAAAAATCAATAAAATCTTTCCTTTAATATCGTGCACGACAGGACAGTATCTGTTTCGTATATGGTATAATGGAACGTTCAAAGTATAATTTTTTATTATGTCAGCGAGAACATGGTACTATTTCATGGAACGACAGTTTACCTGTGCCGTACATTTTCAAAGAGTTACTTCTCAAGAATACGGTTCGATTAGATTTTTTTATTCAATGTCTTTATTAAAAAAAATATTCTTACGATCGTATATCTCAAATCTTGTTCTCTATTATTCTAAAATAACGCGAACACCTCTTTAACCCTCATTACAAATACTGTATTGCTTTAAGACTATTATAAACTAATAATAGTTAGATAAACGGAACAGAAAAAAATATAGTAAAGCCGTCCAAAATCATGAAAACAAAAAAAAAGAAACAAAATCGTTTTCTACGTAAATTCGTGTCATTTACAGCGTCTAATTCAAGGAAGAACCTGTCGTAACAATCAGACAATACAGTGATACTGGTAGAAAGAAATACCTGGCAACGAAAAGATCGGTGATACTAATAGGATTGCATGAAACGTAGGCCAACCGCAGAATCGTCCACAGTTACCTGTTTGACAAATGTTTAAGAGGGCCCAGACTTAGAATAGATGTAGCACCAAGCACGCCTAAATTACAAGTATTAGGATTTCTTGCACCATCTATCGTGATTATGGGCAATCCGAAGTAGCCGCCAGTTTGGGCGCTAAGCTGCGACAACGGTATATAACTTTGTATACCGAGGTTCGACAAACGACTCAACACATGAGGGGATTTCAAATCGACAACTGGTAATGCCAGTTCTGCACCGCCGTTTTGTGCAACGGTATCGACTTCCTTATGATACGCTTGTTTATGCGTTATCAGTGCCTGAGCTGTTGGATATTGAGCAGGACAAAGATTACACCTAGCAAACAAAGATTATTCCTTGTTAGTGCTCTAATTATCAGAGTAAGGACCCCTCTTTCGATGAACTTACTTGTGAAGTAACTTGCTTGGTGCACGGTGTGTAGCCATATGTTGCGTCAATATTTCCTGGTTCTGGAAATTTTTGTCGCACACTTGACAGGTAAGCATCGCTCTGTAATAGTGTATAATGATCGTCATTTTTCAATGATTGTCAATATGGAAGGGCAGCTAAATTCTTTCTTTAGTACATCTTACCGTGGTGGTCTTCCGCGTCTAACCACTGGCAATTGCGGTGGACCGTCTTGTGTTAAGTCGACAGTAGGGGGTCGCGGTGGTCTTTCCACTTCATTTACCGCCGTTTTATTCTGTTTATTCTGGGGAACAGCAAACTGGCCCTGTTCCTGTTGCTTTTTTTGCGAACTAGCTGGTATGATAGAAATAGCAGAATTCAGAGTGAGCGCTGTAACATTTAAAGGCTGCTGTGAAGGCATAGTCCTTTGTTGCTGTGAAGGTATCTGTTGCTGTTTGTTTTGTTCGCTTGTCTTATTTTTATTTGCAGCTGGAGTAACAGTAATACCTCTGGCTGCCAGAACATTAGCCACAGCTTTTGCATCGGACTTCTTGCCACCGCTACCTGAAGTGTTCTGCACTTGAGCTGGAGCGGAACCTTTAGATTAGTAAGATACATTGTTTTATTCCTGTAGTAGACCTCTTCCATGAATAGTTACTTGAAATGTCTTTTATTGTGCATTCACTTTCGAAATAAATTCAACTAAACAGACAGGCGGACAAGCAAAAAAATCAATACGAAATGAAAAACGACTGTATAGAAATAATAAAACTAATTCTTAGAAGAGGTTTCAACAGATAAAAAAAAGCCAGTATATACACATGAAGCGTGATGTAAATTGAAAAAATATATACATAAACGCATAACAGAATTACCTGGTTGTCGTACGCTAAGTGTTATAGAATCCGTAAGGTGTATGGTAGAATCATTTCTACTCTGTTGCGTGGTAGCACCCTGAACGTTTTGTATAACGGGCAGACCGTCATTTCGCTTCTGTTGCGCAATAACGTGACAGTCCGCGTCTTCGTTTCTATCTGGCAACAGAACATCCATTCGTCGTTGTTTTATAGCAGAATTATTCTGCTGTTGTACCTGCATCGGTTGTTGTATAGGACGTTTCATACGTTGCCGCGGACTTGGGCCAGTCTGTGGAGCACGTGGTGCCCTATAAATATGTAGACCAGAATTAAACTACATAATAGTGTCGTATCATGAAGATTCTGGGAATGAAAGATTGAATGAACTTTGACAGCTTGGGTTAGTGCAGTCGACAGAGTATTTGGAACGGTGCGAAAGTGGCTCGAGCGGATGTTTAGTTTCGATTATCGGCTACGAAATTCTAAGAAGTAAACATTCACTCGAGCCACTTTAGCACCATTCCAAACGCTCTGTCAATCGCACTATCAATCACACGAGCTGTGAAACTTCATTCAATCTTTCATTCCCAGAATCCTCATGATACCACAATAGTTTCTCTACAAAAAAAAGTCAACGATAATATGTATAAATTACACCTACATTCACGAGTTTTGACTAATCAAGGAAATTGAGTTAATTCTCTACTATATTGTTTGTTCATCTCGTTACTCAGTTTTATTCGCAATGACTCTAACTCAGGGGTCGATAAACTTTTTTTCTAAAGGGCCAAATAGTAAATACTTTAGCCACTAAGAGCGTTATAGCTAAGCACCCGTTATAGTGCGTACTTTGAAATTTTTAAAAATTTGAAATTCTAAAATCTATTCTTACCTCGCGGGCCGTACAAAAAGAGGAGGCGGACCGTAGTTTGCCGACCCCTGCTCTAACTGACAGAAACTCGTCAGTTTGAATAGCGCATGACTTTGTTGAAGTTTAATTGGATTAATTTCTACAGAATACTCTGAACCTATTTATAGATGAAAATAGTACTTGCCGACTACTTTGTGGAACAGTAGGATACCTTCCACGTGACATTTGTTGCGACAATTGAGGATGCATTTGTGGTGGTGCAGTCATTTGTGGATACGGACCAGGTCCATACTGCGGATATAAGTGTGCTATATGAGGAGGATAATGCATGCCCTGTGGACCAGGAACTCTATAGAGTGGTGGCCTTCCCGGCGGTTGTACGAAGTAATTCGGGCCAGGGATCATTGTATTTGCACCTGGTGGAAGACTCGGTGGCATTTGCGCTTGCGGAAGTGGCATACGTTGTACTTGTTGAGCTAACTGTTGAACGGGTCCGGGTAATTGCTCGAAATTAACTGGTGGTATTATTTGTTGTCCAGTGCTAGGTACTGGATTGTACGTAGGGGAATTCGTTTGATGAGGAGACGTTAAAGGCGAATTTCTGTTTATTTGCTGCGAGGTCGGTGTGTTCGGAGAATCCATTGAAACCGCATGAGGTGAATGCGTGCTTAATTGCGGAGAAGCTTGGCTCAAATGGGGCGAATTCTGATTCAAGTGAGGCGAATTCGTATTCAAATGAGGTGACAACTGGCTCACACTCGGAGAAAGAGGTGTTCCATGCATCTGAGCCTTATGCATGGAAACTTCCATTAATGAATTGAAAATAAGATTACTGCATTCTGGAATATTACACTGATAGTGGCCAGCTTTGCTTCTATGCTCATCTAAATGAGCGATATCTTTAAACTTCTCGTTACAGACGCGACAGGTACTAACAGTTTCAGCCAACTTTTCCAATGAAACATATTCTGTTTCTGATGGCAGATTATTTGATAATGTATTATTTTGATTATGTCGTTGATGATCTATCAAGTTTTGTAAGAGGGACCCAGCATTTTCAATATTATTATCACCCCCATGTTCAGGTTGCTCCTCTGTTTCTTTGGAAGTCTCGCTATTTTTATTGGACAGATTAGTAGACAACTGGTTCCAATTGAAGCCTGTTGTTTCTTCTGTTGTCTCTCCAGGCTTAACGTCATCTTCGCACACTGTTGTACAATCCGTCGAATGATTCGAATATGTTGAAGACTTTGCAATAATACTGATCGCTGGGTTCTCTTCTAAATCGTGTATCATGTTGGATTCATGCTTCCTCTCGTCTTCTTCTTCGATTCCTGAACTGTTAATTAACTGACTCATAGATCTAGATCTGAAAAGTTCAGCAAAAGATTATGATAAACCTAGAGGATATTTTTTCATGTAAAATACATAATACTATATATATATACAACATTTACCCAGATTGTTCACCTAGCTTCTTCAGATTTTCAATTGTTTCTCGACATGTTGCTTCCAATGCGTCTGACTCTTCATGATCTTCTGTCTCAGAGAGTCTTTTTTCAGAATTTTCATACTGCTCTACACTTTGTAAATCATCTACGTTTTGATCTTCTTTTTCAGATGGATTTGCCATATCACTCCCTACACCTGAATCACCTTCATTTACATCAATCGATGGTCTATCATTTTCATCCAATGGATTATGGTCATCAGTATTGAATTTAATGTTCCCATATTCATCCTATCAACAACACCTTTTAGAAGATTATACCAATAAACATTTTCCTCGTCTACTATTATAACATACCTGTTGCTCTACTATCACGTTTTCAAACGGTTGACCAATTGATCTTTCTGTATCTTTGTCATGTCTTTGATCATTTTCCTTTGTCCCAGCCACGTCTCCTTGATGATGAATCTCTGTACTGAGATTAATGTTGCTATTTACAACTGTGAAATCTTCGGACTCTGAAGATTTTTTCAATGTAAGTTTTAGGGAGTCGGTAAAATTTTGTTTCTTCAATGTTAATTTCAGAGAACCCTTCTTTTCTGGATCCAGCCAATAGCTATTGTTATGCTTCTTCTTTATAGCTTTCAAATTGGTGAGCCTTCTGAGAATCACACGAGGTGTTCCCAAGTGACTATATATGTGAGAACGTAGTTCCTTTTTTGACACAAATTGTTCGCCACAAATTTCACAGTTTAGTATTGAAGAGCTTAAGGTAAATATCGAACTTTGACCATTTACGTGCTCATCTGAAACAAAATATATCCAATAAGTAACTCCAACTTTACACTGCACCATTCGTTAATTTTACAATATACCACTATTATTTTGTGGCGAAAGTTTTTCTTTATGTAAAAACAAAGAATAAGCGCGAAGATGAAATATCTAACCACTTCGTCAAGAAAAATCGCGGATAAGAATGTCGACTTGGTAATTTACCGCGCTTTCGTATCTTCTGTCAAATCCATTAAACTTATATCGTCGTCTATTTTACATTCGTGAACGTTACACATCAACAATATCAGTGCACTTTTCTCATTTCGGAGGTTTGCTAGATGTATCAAACCGCGTTCCCCGTGTTACAACAGATGTAAACAATCGATGCCGATGTATATGCAGCAACAGCAAGTGTTCATGCAAAATGGTTGTGCAGCAACCTAGCGCGAGCGATATAATTGCTCTTGCTTTTGCCGAGAATTGAAAACAGGACTCTCCAATCGATAAAGCCTAAAGAACGAATATCATTGGCTCGTTTCGTATTATCGCGAAATTCCCGCCGAAAAGTCGCTCGTATCAATTGCGTTTCGACGCGACAGCATTGCGAACATCCATAAACTGCTTTTTACCAGTCGCGATTCGAGATCACTGTAATTCGTATTGCTTATACGAACGAAGGAACCGACTAACTTGTTCATATTCAATTAAGCAAATTGAAAAAAGTGGAAGGACACTTGGCAGAAACTTCTTCATTTAAATTTCATGAAGGGAAAGACGTGGAATTCGTATGTATTTCGTCAAAATGAAATAGAAATGTAAGTTGGAATTATGTATTTTTGTAGTTTTTCATACTGCTGATTATCAACAGAATCCTAACCTTTTACTAAAAATGTTAAATGCACATATTGTATTTAATACATACTGCATTTTTGTAAGATATGTGTATTGCATAAATTGATGGTTAGTTTATATTGTACATGAACAAATAAATTTGAATAAATTTTTATTCGTTGATTTTTAATTTAGGTTTCCAAATATTCCCTGCATATGCAGAAGTGAAGGTATTTAAATCATGTTTCTTAAAATAAAAACATAAAACATTGTAACATACATCTTTTTCTAATGAAAATGAGAATAAGAATTGCACGATACCAATGTATTAAATTTATAAAAGTAAATAAGAAATTAGACACTAATATTGTTGCATTGGATTAATTAAAATAAGTTTCACTGAGTTTTAATATTATCTGTTAAGCATGTTACATTGTCAGATTCTTGTCTATAATTTGTCTCATGATATATCACACTTATTATTTTAGAAGAGAACATACCAAATGTTTGTACATTGTCGACTGCATCACCCTTACAATTATTCCTTTCGTCAGTAAATCTAAATCCCTTAAAGTCTTGATCCAAAGAACTGTTCATTTCCAATCTGTACACAAAATTATTATTTTTCTTTTTATCATGGAACAACATAAATATCACATGATTTTTTTACAAATAACAATTTTTATTATTTCTTATGTAATACTTACAGGCATTGTTATCAACAATGTAAATTGTATGAGGATATTAACAAGAGAATTTATCTTGATCTGAACAATTGTCCACTAACGAATGTGGCGGGAAAATTTACCGATAACGATTTACACTTTTTATGATTCGTTGTGACAATTAATAGTTCACACGTTCTGCGTAATGTTTGTTTAATCACTATAAAAACAAATAGTTAACCAAAGTCCCGCGAAAGAATGCCAAACTTATGGAAGAACGGTCATTAGTGTTTACGATTGAGCCGTGTTGAATGAAAACAAGGTCAATTAAACAATCGCGAAGCAAAATTTCGACATTCGCCAATCTTCATTACGTTAATCGTGTAAGTGTAAGTAAAAACGGTGTGAGTTACGTGTAACAATCGGTGACTATCGTGACACCGTGTCGGCATGTAATATTTATGTTCGAATTTGAATACCTAAGTCACGATCTCATTCGATTCATACGAGGATTAGAAAGAGAGAAAAAACCGTATATATAGTTCTGTCGTTAGTGAGACGATGAAGTTTCTCCCGGGTTTCTTGGATTATTAGTCAAGTATGGCTGCCAATTGTTGACATGATCACTGCGCTGTTTATGGCACATTTCTGTTGTAACATTCAATCGAGATAAAAATCGGCGTGTCAACTGCGATGTCTACCGTACCCAATTTGAACTTATTATTAGTACGTGTTATATCGAGCCGCCAATATGGCGGCGCCGCGATGAAACCCGCGCGTCGGACAGGATAATCAACTCAGTGTGAATTCGTGCCGAACTGTTGAGGCGCGTTCAGCGACGGTTCAGTGTTCAGATACGTTGTTTTGTAAAGACGCGCGCGCGCGCGAACAGGGTAGCGTGCGCCGACCACTGCAAATGCCGGCCTTCCCTCTCTTCTCCTCTCCGCACTTTTCGACGTTCTGTTTCTTCGTGTCTCTAACTTCTCCTCCGCTGCACTACCATCACCACCTTTATCCACTTCCCTTCCCCCCCCTCTCGGTTTCTCTGTCTTTTTATGATGTCTTGTTGATCTTCTTACTTCCACTACTGCATCTGTTTTTATCAGAAATCAGAGGGTTCACTTCCGCCGCATACACCTAGTTAAAATATACACGGGAAGCGTGTTGCGCCATCGCGTATGCCCTTCGAGCAAAATCCAACAAATACAAAAGGGACCGAACCGAGATGTATGTTTGAACGAAAAGAGAAGGGGGAAGTAGAGAAGGAGCTCGAATTGAAATTAAGTCAACCTAACGCGCACTCAAGTATGAGTAGGGAGCCAATCCGCTCATAGCAAGTACATTCGACGCAGGCGCATTTCGAACGTCACTGTAAAGCTCTCTGTCATCCTCCTCGCTCCCCCCCGTTCATCCCCTCTTCATGATTTTTCTTCTCATTCCCTCATGAACCAGCATCTGTTCCTGTCCCTCTTTCGCTAACGAGTTCTCTTATTTTATTTTTCGATACCGTCCTCTTTCTCCTACTTCTGCCCCCTCTTTCTTTTGACTATCCCTCCAATGTTCCACGGTATCTCTCAGTCCATACAATTCTCCAACAAAATCGTCAACGTTAACTGTCCAATTGCTACCTGTCATTCATTGTACCTAACTATTTGATGCAGCTGCGACGATTTATAACCATAGTTCCTGCTGGTTTTAGAGTATTACGATTTACGGAAACACTACGTAACCCTCTATTCCATCGTAGTGAAATATATATTTACGTATTCCGAAATATGAATATTGCTTTACCTATTTTAAATTTATTACACAGGTATAACAAATTTCATTCTTTATTTTATTATAAGCATTAGATACCTTCAATTTATATGTATGTCGTAATTCATAAAATGGGAAAACACCGAGATTCAACGTTGATGTAATGGTATTGGAGCTTTTCAGAGTACACCCTTACTTTGTAATAAAGTATACATCAGAACCTTCGTACTTAATATAACCGGTTTGATTGGAAAAACGTACGTGAACAAGGCGTGGCAAGAATGGTTGGAAGTCGACAAGAACGAATATAGTAGGGGAACTTAACGGAACATGTCGAAAACGGCCGAATCTGGCGTCTATTGATCGTAACAGGTTGTGTGCTATATTCTGTGGAAATACTCAAACAACCCGTACTTGGAATTCTATATTTAGATCAACCAGAATTCCATGATTGATTCTTGTTTTGTATGAAAGCAAAAGTCACATACCTAGTATTTCTGCCACGCCCATATTTTCAACTCACCCGTTTTTTTTTTAAATCACATAATTTATATTGTATATTGACATACGTTAAATAATATGGTATTGCATTAGTTTGTCATTTTATGTATAAGCATTCACTATTATAGTCATATTAGTATTAACGCTCCATTCTGTATAGTCAGCTGTGCAAGGTCAAATGTCCTTATAGAAACAAAAAGAAAACATTCAATTACTGTCACGCTGGAAGTTCACTTCCGACTATTTCCGCCACTTCATTTCCGATGAATAAAGCTCAAGCAATTGAATAGCTAAATATATGTATATCCAGTTGATATTCTCATTCCATGGAATACTTGACTATTGATTTCATCCCTACCATGAACTTCTCATCCTTCGGTTGGCGACTCCTACTAGTGTGCGCAGCGGCCATGCTGGTGTGCGCAGAAAGGTAATCGCCTTTATGGAGGAGCGAGTTCACCACGATATAGTAGCGGTCTAACTTGATGCAAGGAGAAAGGGGATACTTGGATACGTACGTTGACCCAACATCCCTGACTACTCCTCCCCCTTCGCCACTTCCTCCCACGAATCTGGTTTCAGTGCGAGTTGCGCACAACTTTCTAAGCTCAAGCCTCTGCAAGCCTCTTCTGATGAGGTTCGTTCAAGTTATACTCATTGCATGCATGGGTAGTAGGGGAGAAAAAGATAAAGGTTTCGGTGGTGGCTCTGGTTAATAGGAAGCTTTTCAAGCTTTTCTTTAGCAGCGAAACAACTGTGAGACTGTGACTGCAACCGAGCGAAACCTTTAATCCTCACCTCGATGTCGAATGGATTATTCAAATGACGAAATGTTAATGAGCAAGTCATAACTTCAACTAGACTTATGTTCACTGCAACATAAATGAATAATCAATAAATAACGCAGTTAAAATGAATAGAGATGAAAACAGAGAAATTTTAGTGTTATAGTATTGCCGACTTTCCCTGGCAACTCATGTTCAGCATCATAAAACGATGAGAGCCGTGTAATGCTTGGCAACAAAGGAGTTTCTTTAAGCATTCGGTTAAGTTAACAATGATAAAATAATACTTTACAAAAATGGAAAAAAGAAAACATATGTTGTAATTGAAAATTGCAGTATAATTTTACATTATTAATACGTATGTGATATTTTAATATGCCATTCCATTAATAATATCTTTTGAATTTTCTTGTGCAGATAGTTTGCAATTTGACCTCGTTTGTTGACCTCACTGGTTGCTAGGCACCAGTTATATTGTCAGAGAGAGGGAGTTAAGTTTCAGCGACGTTGCCAAATTATTTCGCATAAAAAATATATAGTTAAAATATGATACACTGGCAGATTTTTGTTGTTAAAAAATGGATCTCGTTAAAAGACAAGAATACTAATTCATTTACACTTTATGTAGAATACTTATTTGTTTTATAAAAATAATTAAACATTTCTTCTAATTACGTATTTGTATTTTTAGTAGATGAATCTTGCTCAAAATTGATAAGTTTTCCATTATATGTATTTCGTTGATTCAAATAAAACTTTATTAAGGCTATTATAATTAAACAAACTCAGATCACAGTAATTAAGTAATTCTTTTTATTTGACATATTGATAATGTAAATTTGTATATACATTTCCAGTCATTTATGCAATTATTACGAAACATTCAATTAAATAATACATATTTCAATAAAATGAAGACTGCGGTATGCAGTATAAACTGCAACCAGTGCTACCAATCTATTTATAAAGAAAAGCCACGCAGCATTATTGTATTTTTCATAAAATACAAAACGTATGATTATTAAAAAGTACGCGTATCATTTATTATTTTGTAATAATTAAACCTTGCGAACAAAGTATAAAAATAAATTGTTTAGTACATGTATATATATATCATTTTGTACAATTATATTGGTACTTGGACTGTGCTTTTTATTAGTCTTCTGTAATTATAATATAAAACAATCATTCGTGTTAATTGACAGTTACTGCCAGTAAATATTAATTCTGTCGTTCAAGACATATTGACGAAATTGAGGAAAAAATCATTAACGAATTCAATAAAGAGGTTATCTTCGTAGTTCTTTATTATTTGTAACATTCTTTAAGTATATTAGTGGCTTTCAGAATTCAGATTAGTACTTTTGGTACATTTTAAATTTGAAAGTCTGTAATGTAATTAAATATTCATGTATGTAAAAATTTTGGAAATTTATTGCATGTACTGATTTCTTGTTAGTGGATATGTCAGTGAAGAATATACTCTCATAAGATTATGATACATGTAATATTGTACTTTTAGTCCGTTTATTAATAGTGTGATCAACAATCATGTTTGGTAGTTTGCGTAATAAGTTTCAAACAGTGCAGGAAGGTATCTCAGCTAGGTAAAGAATATTTATATATATTTATTTACAGTTCTTTTACAATTATATAAGAAGTAGAAAGTAAAAATGTACTCTTTATAAATGTGTCACAAATTAGTAGTACAATAATTTCTAAGCTAATTTTATTATTTTAGTATCAGAGGATTAAGTATTAATGAAAATCCGAAACATAAAAAGTCTACTAATGTGCGAAACGTTAATTACCATGCTGGAGCAGATATCTTACATAGGTATCAGTTACAATGGAATGAATTACATGAGCTAGCAGAAGAAAATGCTGAAAAAGCACAAGGGGCAGATAAACTAATAGGAACTATTTATGAACGACTTGAGCAAGAGTGGAAAAACATTACATGTCTAAATAGCACTTTAGCTTATATTCCAAAAATTAACAACGCAATCCAAGATTTGATGGACCAAATAGGTAGTTTTAATTAAATAAAGTTTATGATACAGTATTAGTAGTGATAATAAATGAAATTAAATACTTTTATAACTGTTAAAGGAACATTACAAGAAATGTTTGAGGAAGTAGAGGGAGCTATTTATCAATTGGAAGATTTAAATGAAATATTGGATTTACAAAGTAGACAACTGGATCATAGATTTCAGTTAGCTCTATATGAAGAAAAAAAACTTACAGAATTGAATATAGTTAAAGGTATATTGCATGATATTTAAAATTTTGTTTACTACTTAAATGCAAATAAAAATTATTCACAGTATCAATATATTTCAGCAAAGTTGGCCAATGAGCATATTGAGAGAGTATCACAATACGAACAAAAGCAACAGAAGATGCTGAAAGAAAGACAGGAAACATTTGATGAAGTTTTTAAAGAACAACTTGAAGAATATAAGGCCACAGGATCTATATGTAGTATGTTCGAACATAAACTATGAGCAATTCATTTTTTTAAATCGTATGTGGTGAATTTGTTTTTTTTTATTTTTAGAATTGCCAGTGACACAGCAGGGGCCTTCTTTAGATGAAATAGACTTGGATGTAGATCCAACAACATTCAATGAATTCCTAGAAAAATAGAGTATAACTTCTTAATGATTAAGTATTTAATTCATGATGTAAATATTTTAAAATATAGAGATGTACATTTTATTTTTTAAACTACAAAATATGTACACATTGTTCAAGAAATAAATGATAATGTTACAGAAACATATTTGTTAAGTTAATTAGAATATAAATTACACTATAATAAAGAAATACATATCTGACCGACTTGAGTTTAATTTAGTAAAACACAAAATTGACTAAAACAAAAGTTACGTAATATTTATTTCCATAGGTTAGGTTGGAGTAGTACGTGAAGATACTTTTCAATGTATATTTGTGAAATCTGTGTGCATGCATCTAACCTCACAAAAAGAAGTTGATTTTCGATTGAGAAGTAAATTCAATAAATATACATTAATAAGTGTAAACACAGTGTGTTCATCATTATTAACGTAAATATATTATTTAACATAAAATGGAGTAAAATCTGTAAGTGTTAATTAACATATTCAACTTTGCATTAGACCATTTATAGAAACATTAATTAAAATAAAAGTTGAAAGTTTTTATTCTTGTTTGCACGGTTAATTTAATTTGCATACACATATTTTTCAGTGTGTGCTGAAAATTTTAAATTGAGAATTACTACTTATATCAAGAAACAAAAATGTTACCAAGATACAAAAACAAGGAATTTATCTTAGATAAACTGCACAGAGGTTTTGTGAATTGTTGTATAGCTGCATCAGTTGTTACTGGCTCAATGTGGCTCTACGGTGTATACCAATATTTTCGATATATACGACCATTGCATAAAAAAATGAGACTGGAAAATGAAGAATCCCTGTTGGCTGAAGGGAGAGCTCTGGAAGATATTGCAATGGAAATAAAAAATGTGTAGTAAACATAAAGTTGCGGTTGTAAATGTAATATGTATTATAACAGAATAAAGAACAATAATTTAATTTTGTCTAGAAAAATATATATACTGTAAGATGTTTTACCTTAATTTAATATTTAGAATGCTACATATTTTAGTTTCACATATGAGTATTATATCATGAATGCATTATTTAGAAATTCGTTTTATTTTATAAGTTAAAATTGTATACAACCCTTTCTATAATGTCTTCCAAAGGAGTATAAAAAGGCATATTGTGAGATTAAGTCCTGAGTGACTCAAATTTGAAATGGAACAGTGTGCTTTATGTTACGTACTAAATATGTATTGTGATTAGTGCTGTTCTATCTAAATGTAAGTTGTAGACAATTCTTCAATATTTCACTATTATAAACGGAAATTAATATAAAACTACTGCACATGTTATATATATAGTTATTTTGTTAAAATTTGGAAACATAATTTTTTATAATGATTGCCAATTTATACATAATTTAATGTTCAATTGAATGGACTTCTTGAATAAATAATATATTTACACTGTTCATAATTGTAAAGATTGAATGTAAATAATACATTGATATTTTTTCAATTTCAATGAATATGTTTCAAAATAGACACACATAAAGTTGAAACTGCTGCCTTGCATCTCGTGTAACATTATATGTTATACAAATAATAGAAATATATCTTTCTTGCATTTTCAGTAAACGATTCTCCAACCGAAAACAAATCACTATAAATGGAAGGATACTTTTGTTAATAACTAAAATTTCATGTTATAAAATCTGTATATTAAATAAACATTTTATGTTTAATATTTACATGTATGTAAGTTGAGTGCACATGATACATTTACAAAGTACATGGTCGATAATGCTAACTGCGTTGCTTCAAACGTCCTATATCTCGATTTGAAATTGTCATGTACATAAATTACTATTCATCACAAAGCCTAACTTTTTTTTTAAAAATGTCTAATTTCCTTTCAGAATTATTGTAAATCTCGCAGAAGGCAATCATTTTTGTACACCTTCCAAAAGTAATTTTCGAGTACAAAATACATCACTTATATGCCGGATAATTTATGTACAACGTTTTTCTTTCTTGTAATGGACATAATTTGTACTCAGTTTCTTGATAGTTCTGGCCAACCATATTTCATAAAATGGTATTCTAAAAAATTGCTTAGATGCAATATAGATACATTTCAAATAAAAATAAGGGAAGAATGAGTTTTATTTACAAGTATAAATATCAATCGGTGTAAGACTGTTTAGAAAGTACATAATTATTTATAATTTAAAATTGTCGGTATGATACATCAGAATGAAGAATTAAATAAAAGCTATGCTTTTATTTAAATGTTGAAACAGCCACTTAATATACCGAGGAATAGTACGAGGCTTAAAATCTAGTCTTACAAAGATTGATTTTTAAACCATATTGGTATATTTTGAAGTACTAAAGTGCTTAGTAAACAATGTACCAATTTATAGAAAAAGAGACGAAGATTTTCATCGAAATTGAATGAAAATTAGGGAAATAAAAACAGTGTATGTTCATAAAAAAACATCTTATGTTTTTCTTAGACATCTTAAATCTACGATCCGATTCGAATACTTGCACAAACCCTGTAGCCCATAGGCTGCAACTTGAAATTCTGAAGACAAAAATTTCAAGCAGTGTATGTTTACGAATTAGTAGAAGTGGGATTAGAATTCGACAGTGATTCTACGCGCATTGAGTCAATTCTGGCAACAATTTTTAATGCCGGACCCAATTTAATACTCATAGCAGACATAAGATGATCTTCTTTGAGTAACATAAGCGCCTGACCGTCTATTTCTTGAATAGCAAAATCTTCTGCGTAGTCTGCACAACCGGGCAAACCACGAATGAAATCGCATACTTCTCCAACCTGTGTAATATAAAATATTCCAACTTTATTATATTCTATTTCCATATTAAATTGTATTACTTTCTAGTCATTTTCTTTGTAATACTCTTACCGTCCACTTAACAGGATTAATTTTTGGCAGTGTCTCGTCAACAGAAGACGTGGTAGTTGTAGTAGACAATGACTTTTCTTCTCCATTCTTCTTCACTATATCTCCATCAACGTTCTTTGAATCAGTCTCCATTTCAGTCCACTGTTTCTCATTTCCATCACGATCTCTCACTTCACGTTTTTTGCTGTTTAAGTCAAAACTTATGATAATACCATTCTAAATATTAGTAGCTTATTTCGAATTAACGTGTTATGGTGCTTATGTATTCTTTGATATGACTAATATAGTAATTTCAGGAATAACTTATTTACTCACCTCTTCGCGCAACCAGTAGAACAGAATCGCTTTTCCTTTTTAAACTTAATATTCTGTTCGTCCATTAAGTTACCGCAAGTTTCGCACTTTCCGACTTGAGTATTGTTTCCATCCTCATCACTAGGATAATTCGGCGCATGCTTTTTCCCTGTGAGGAATAAAACATTTAATATATCTTATGTTTTCAATGCAAAATTATATAGGAAGTAGATTAATTTCTTGTAATCTTACTTGGAGGTTCATCGTGATTCTCTTTTTCAGACGATCCATTGTGATTATTACGATTCAAAATATTACTAGTTTCTTGACTAACTGTATTATTTAATGATGTTCGATTAACAGCAAATGGTTCCGATGCTGAAAGAACACATTCTTCATAAATTTAAATACTGTAACTCATAAACGTATTAATATATAAATGATCAATCAAAATATTACCTTCTTGTATCACAAAGCCTTCTATCACATGCGTAAGAACTTGTGGTTTCACCATTGCTTTTGGAGGCACATGTTTACTATTTGCAGTAACTTGTATAGAGACGGGTATTACTGCAGATTCTTCATTGCTAACACCGTTTGTTATAGAATTAATTGTATTCGCCAGCCCTGCTAATGGGTTGTTGCACTGTTTCTCTTCCGGCTTCGCAGGTAAAGTTTCATCATCTTTTACAACTATTTTACATTGGTCCCCATCTACGCAAAGAATAAAAAAAAATAAACGTATTAAGATAAAATAACAACAGAGAAATGTTTTATGTTTGAAACATTAAATATATTGCAGACCAACCTGTCGCTTCTTGTTGAGATACCACAACTTCCTCTATCGTAAGTGGCATCGTGTCTTCCTTCTTCAAAAGTGGCTTAGAATTTTCATCATTTGTAATTGCAGTATTTGTCGTGGATTGTAATATTAAGGAACATTCTGCTTGATGATTACGATCGGGCGACGTGATCATTATCGTGGAATTACCATTATCGTGCGTCTGCTGATCCGTCAACTGATTTACCATGGACATTGTTTGAACCTGTGACGTACCACTAACAATTTGGCTACCAAGTATCGTCGAATTGATTGCCTGAAAGAAATGGTATTATGTAGCATTAGTCTTATATACAATGTTAAAAAAAAAAAAATGAAAAAGCATAACGTTTATCACCTGTAGTGGTAATTGTTGTACTGTAGACATCGGTGACTGTTGTACTTGATTCATTTGAGATGTGGTAGCAACTCCGACTCCGACCCCAACTCCACCTACAGATACCACAGGCATGATTGGTCGTTCTCCACCGAGAACTACACCAGATTGTTGTTGATGCTGTAGTGTCATGTTTGCTGTGAAAAACGAAATAACTGTTAGGTACCTGATAAATTGTTACAAAGATTTAATAGAAAATATACGGAACATTATCTCACTCATTATTGGTTTAGGCTGTATTTGCTGTTGCGAAGGTTGTACTTGTTGCTGTTGATACTGCTGTTGCATCTGCTGTTGCTGTTGCGTGTGCTGTTTCTGTTGTATAAAAACCTGTTGATGTTGTTGTTGCATCGTTTGCTGTGACTGTTGCTGCGGTTGTTGCGGCGATTGCAGTGGTTTACCACGACCTTTACCGCTACTACCGCTTCCTTTTCCACTCTTTAAGTTATAAAACATGAAAAGAAAAACACCTCCATTTCATTATACGTAAACAGCAAACGCGTTTCGATATGCTGCATATAATTCAACAACCGCAGTAGTTGCAATCGTTCTTATAACTGTGAATTTGATTATAACAACCTGTGCATAGACCGTAGCTTGAACTCCATGAACAGTTTGAGTAGAAACGGAACTGGCAGCTCGTATATTGGCTGCTTGTACTGCTTGTAGAGAGGACGGTAATATACTCAACGGTCGTTGTCCACCTGTGCTCTGTTTACCCTGTTGTTGTTGCTGTTGTTGCATATCCATTACCTTTGGCTTAGCACTGGCTGCAGCAATTTGCTGCACCCCCTGAATTTGTTGTTGTGTAGCCAGTGCTGAATACATAAGGGTATGTTAGTCCTGACACTTAAGAACATACTACATTCCATGTGCAATGAACTAACCATTATGCTGTATCGGCTGTGGACTTTGTATGAACATATCAGGTTGAGTAGGGCCTCTAATAAATATTTGATTAGTAAGAAGTGCTGGTGGTTGTATCCCTGTCCAAGCAACTTGTGGCGTAAACTGCCATGGGGCAAATTGCATACCACCCCTTCCGCCGGGTTGCGTAGCTGCCGTGCATGTGGTATACTAGATATTTTGGCAACGTAACATACATGAAAAATCGTATACATCTAGAATAATACCAATGATTATAACATGAAATTTAAAAAACATGGTAATACCTTCTGCACTTGATCTTGCTTGGCTGCAGATTGCTGTTGCTGCTGTTGTTGAATGGATTGAGGTGGTTGAGGAGAACCCAGTACACCGAGTTGACCGAACACTAAGGTTTGTCCTGCTCCAGGTGTAGCAGAAGTAGGTACTGGTAAGTAACCAGTAGGAAATCCTTGTACCTTAGTACCTCCACCTCCAGGATGACCTCCACCCTGACCGGGCGATGACGCAGTAGTCAACATGTGAGGTGTAAGTTGAGCAGCTGACTGAAACGGCTTTCCAGCCGTTATGACCTGTAAAGCATCCTACTTAGAAAAGAATTTAAATTTGTTTGAAAATGCAAAATATTATAAGTACATTTGAGTACCTGTATAGAAGAAGGATTAATCCCTGCAGGATGAAGAGCTAAGTTTCCTGGCATGAGTAATGGAGTTCCTTGAGTATTGTACAGTTGCTGTAAATGATATGCTTGGTTTTGCATGGGTTGCTGAATAACTTGTACTGCTTGTGGATGTGCAGCCATAGTGGTTATCGTTGTTGCTCCTTGTTGGCCAGACAGAGTCATAGATACACCTCCTACGCCTTGTTGTTGATGTTGCATCGATACTGCAACAGCACCCTGCAATATTTTATAATTATACAAGTCGTATTACAATATGTACTGTTTGTCTTTCAATAGATAAGCGTTATCCAAGAAAGTTTTACCTGCTGCTGAGGCATGATTGCTGCTACCTGTGGCTGTACTTGCACTTGGGTAGGAACAACATTGTGTGGTCCATTATTAGATTGCTGCTGTTGAGACTGTTGCTGCTGTTGCTGCTGTTGAACTTGTTGTTGCACTTGTTGTTGAACTTGTTGCACTTGTTGTTGCACTTGTTGTTGAACCTGTTGTTGTACCTGTTGCTGTACTTGCATTTGTTGTTGCGACTGCACTTGTTGTTGAAGTTGTTGTTGGGGTTGAACTTGTTGAGACTGTACTTGTTGTTGTGCTTGTTGTTGTTGTGATTGTTGAGCTGACTGCTGTTGAACATGCTGCTGTTGTTGCTGTACATTTTGCTGTTGTTGGATATCATGGGTTGCAATCATCATTTGTTGCTGCTGCTGAGGCTGTTGCTGTTGTTGAGATTGTTGCTGCTGTTGAGACTGTTGTTGTGGCTGTTGCGTTTGTTGTGGTTGATTTTGTGAGATTCCAATTGGTTTAACATCTGTCATGTTTTCCCACAACTTTTTATTATGCAGAATTAAACTTCCTTTACAAAAAGAAGTGTTCTCTTTGTTATTAAATTTTCGGCAATTTAATGTCTTTTTTTCTTGCCATTGTGTTTACATATTTTTTTTTAGTAAATTATTACTTTTAATCTTTTCAACTTGTTGCACCTGCAAGGAAGAGTTTCTGTTTTTATTAAAGGTGTTTTTGAATCTTGGAATAAATTTTGATAAAAAAAGATAACATTCATCTTAGTTATATGTATATAAAAACAACAATCAATTGTATATCATAAAATTTATTTAGTGTGCTCACATAATTTCAATGCAGCACCAATAATGTTTAATATTACAAGAATGAAAAAAAAGTTATGCAATGTTTTATTGTTCATAACCCTAATTTTTTTCGATACACGTGGATAATCGCAATTTCAAATTCGAGATTCGTAAAATCATTTTTGTTAAACGTATTTGTGAGAGAAGTGTAAAAGTAAGTGTGCAAAGTGATCAGTTCTTATAAACAATGTAAGTGTTCCCTGATAATTAATTATTGCATGCTTTATGAACGAAAAAAAACCAATTGCGCCTAAACAAATGTATGTTAATTTGTGCATGTGGTACTTTCGCATTTTTGCATTAAAATATGATATTACGAGTGAAATGTCAAACTTTATAGATTAGTCCTCTCTTAACATCTGATAAATATTTTTATAGGTAGAAGTTTCATACACATAAAATATGAAAGATAACCTTAAAACCAGTATTTTAAGTAATATTTATATATAACATTAGAATTATTAAAAAACAAATAATTAGTGTTAACAGATCCATCAGAGTATTCATCGTATAAATAATAATTAACAATAAATAAGGCATATGTTCAGAAAGAAGTTTTCAATAAATGAAAAAATGGTTCGAATTACTTCGATCAAGCAATGATATAAAAACATATTTAGTCCAAAATAAAATCATTTAACAAAGTTATAACTTGTTACGCGTTATTCTTTAAAGTCTATTTACAAATACGAGAAAACCAATAATATAAAACAAAACTTGAAATCTGATCAGATATTCATATAACCTATCAAATATTTCATCAATTTATTTTTTTACTTTTCATTGTAACTCTCGCAAATACGAAAACGTTGCAACAAAATTTCAGAAATATATTAAAATAACTATAATAATCATATATATATTACATTAATACTCGTGTACAAATGCATAAAAACGTATATAATTTGTAAATATATATGTGTACATACACATACATTTATTATAGTATATAAATAGGAAAATGTATTATAATGGGAGTATTTGTTGTCAAATTGAAAAGTTCAATTTCATTTGAAAATTAGTTTATTACTGAATACAGTGAAGAAAAATGAGGGCAGTGGATCGTGAAATACGCGAAACGAAATAAAAATAGACAAAGATGCCTCGAGCGGTAAAGAAGAGACCTGTATGCGCGAAAAAAAATATTGAAATATCGACGAACCGAGAGAACACATGATCCATCTTGAGATCGGAGTGGAAGAAACAAAATGTCGTCTCGCAAGAACCACCATAATTATTGTATGTGGATATGAAGGGTAAAGGGGGAGCGTATTTCTCTGAGCGGGAAATACAACTGAAAGGCGGGCTGAAGGGGGCGGCAAGAGGAAGGGGGAAAGAAAAATAAGAGGGAAGGGGAGAAACGACTGTGCTAGGGGGCGGTTGACAACATGGATTTCGCCATAATGGTAATAACGACGATGACGATAATAACAACACACGCGGTTCTTCGGACAGTGTCGTACCATACAGTTATCCATCCAGGAATCGTAACACGCGAAGCAGAGGAATAATATTTCTGTGAATACAGAACAGCGTCCCTAACGCCGACATATTGGATTACAAAATAAAGCACGTTCGAAGATCCGGCGGGACATAACGCACAGTGCTGTTGTACGTTCGATGACTGTTCGGTAACCATCTAGTAAAGTTATGTCGAACACACGGTAGCATCATGAAAATACAGGCAACGCAGGTCTACAGGGAGATTAAAGATATCGAAAGTACACGAGTTTGCACGGAGTTTTGGATACTTGTTCTCTCAGGTACTCACATGGCGACTGCGCAGTCACACCTATCACGTTTTCGAACACGCCGTCTGAACACTCACCGCACCGATTCCACCATGCGAGCTTGGTCGAACTTTCTATTGTGCACTTTTGACTTTCGTAAGTCTTTAAGAAAAAACACTGGACGTATTTTAAACAAAATTTTGGTATACGTTGACGTCGCGAGCTTTCGTAAGCATTCGTAGTCACATTCGTTGTCTGCCTCCCTGCTCCCACACGATCCAGGGAACCCCTCGCTTCTCTCCGTTCCTCTCGTCCCCCTCGTCCCCCTTCTTCCTGTCTGCTCCCCTCCAATTCGACTCTTATAACCTCACCTCTCCCGTCCCGTATGTCATCCTCGTTCGCTCATTGGTCCAGCGAGGACAAATCCCAAAGGCATCGTTTGTGCCGTGAAAGGCGGGGCCATTGGATATGGTGGCTGCGGGCGCATGCCCCGTAACGGTACTCATACACTTACTCCGGGCTTACCTACACTGTCGTACGCATACAAACGGATCCCAATGTATGTATACGTGATTATAGTCCGCAGAATATTTTGCAGTGCACTCGGCGATACCATCAGGGCCGAATAAAGTTGTGCTTTCGCCCTAACGTCAGAAATTCTACGATATTATTAAATTTTATCGTTTGTTCTTCTTGGTCACACCAGAATACGTATAGAACAGTAATAGAAACAGTATAAAAATAGAAATCTATCGTTTTATATTACTTTGTAAAAATTTGTTTATCTACAAAAAAATTTTAATTATGTATAACAGACAGTAGAGTATTAATATACTGCAGATTCGTGAACTTTGCATCATTTTATCATTTATTTTATTGGTTGGTATTATGAATTTCATATTGAACACTTATAACACATGTATATTGTAATTTTAGAAAGTGTAATATAATTCAATATGTATTATTTTATTCTTTATCTGATCTCATAAATGAAAAATATACTGTACAAGTAAATATACTGAAGAAAATATATTTATTCGGTTGAAATTTATTGATTGCATTTCAACATTATGTAGGAATAGATTTTTAAAGTGCGAGTACGTAACAATTATGAATTGCGAGTACGTGTCGATCCAGTTTCAGAATTGCTCGTTACGCCCCTGGCCCAGCTGTTTCTAAGTTGAGCTTATACTGCCCTGCTCAAAACCCCGTAATGCGATTTCGTTTGCGATTGGCCCTTTGCGCCTGTGTAGAGAATTCCTATCCAATCCGTAAAGACTGAGCCCTGTATGTACTTTTTTCTTTTATCCACCACACGAATGCAATACTTATTTACATGATTTTATACCGAATATTTGAATATCTCTGTATTCTATTCTTGATTTGACCTGATAAAATCGCAATTTGAATGGGATGCGATATGTCTATATTGTGGTATTACTGTTATTTCATCGTATTGATTACAAGTTCAAGATATTTGCTGCCATTTACAAATCTACTGTAATAAACCGTATATTCATTGTCTAAACATAATTCATTTTATCTACTATCTGAGTAAACAAATTTTTATAATAGTTTTGTATCGACGACAGAGGAATTTAATTTCTTTTGTACAATCTATAATAACCGTTATGATATCGATGTTTACTGAGAAACGCTCGCAAAGATCGAATGGAAAGCACGAAACGCATCCGATTTATCGGTGATCTTCCAATACCGGTCATGGATTTCGACAAAGAATCAAAACGTACGATGTTGGCGGCGCACAGAGGGGTAGAAAGAAGTCGTGGCCGCCGCGCCAATCCCAGCAACCACGTCCCTACAGTCGCGTTGTCTCTCTCTGACACGTTATTCGTTAGACGCGGACTGTGCGATTGTGTGCGTCGCGAGAAACACCGACAGTCTATAGTCCCGTTCACGCGAGGTTAGGAAAATTACGATATATCCCGCGAAAGAAGCGTGGCGGCGTGCGTAGTTTCTTGTTCGACCGATAGAGCGTACGAAGGGGAGGTGGGGGAAACCGACAGCCAATGGTTTAGGTCGACCGGGGTTGCCAAGGTAACAAGTTAATGATTCGAGCCGCCACTGAGAAATTAGTTTCGGTTCGTGGCGGTGTCGCGCATGCGTTCTACCATGAAAACTGGTCGCTATGTATTCCTGCCTGCTTGGCTTCGATATAGCTATCCCTCCCATCTATATCGAGCGTTTCTCAATCTATACATATGTATATATGCTCTTTGTGTGGGTACACAAGGTATCACTGTGGTGGCCTCGTGTTGTACAGAAAGCCATCTCATGGGTACGTGTATGTACATCGATCGAAAGAAGTGTCAGTGATTGGCACAAGCGCAACTCGAATAAACGTGAAGCCTGGCCGGGGGGTGGGGGGTGATACACACACATAGAGCACAGAGAATACGGACGTATAGCGTTCCAGTCGTCGCGACGATTGGTCCCCTTCCCACTCTAGGCTCTTGCTCGTCTCTCTGTTTTCCATTCGCGTTTGTCCTCTTTCCCCTTTACCCCGCACATGATTTGCATCGCCGTCCGTCTGCCTCTCTTTCTCTACCATCTTTTCTCGTCACTCTTTCGACCCCTCTACCCCTGACCTTATTTTCCCCACCGTTCCTCCGGATCGTAATTCAACCACGCGTCGCCTCCTCGCGAATCCTCTTGAACGATACACGCGGGGACTCACGGGGGAAGGGGGAGGGGGACGTGCGTGCGAACTGTGGCTACGGTAGCAGGAGGAGGAGAAGGAGGGGAGTTGCCCATCAAGATTCATCGTGGATTATAATATTCCGATGTCCGTCGATCGGGGCATCGAGAGGCGAATTAGCGTGTAGAAAATGGAAGCAGCCGGGGGCACGCAATTACGCCACGCCTGGTCCTACGCGCTCGGCCGCGATCGTTTTTAACACGTGATTTCCTTTCGTTTTTCTACCTGGACCCACACACACGGCATCATCCATCATCGTTCTCCATTCCATTCGATTTTTCTCCTTCGATCGTTGAGACATTAGTCGAATGAACGCGATCGGATGTATCACCGGATTTTCCGATATTCCGATTAATATCATATCATACACATTAAGCCATCTCCTCGAATCTATCAACGAGATGTTTATTAGGTTAAGATTACAAACATTCCATGCGGTGTTCACTACTTCGTGAAATCAATATTTATTTTATAATATAAAAGTATGTATGTAGGTTCATCTGTCGCGACCGATGCGAAGAGAGAGTTGAAAGATTCGGTCGTTCATCCTCGATATCTTCGGTCGCGTTACGTAAATAATCCCGTTTCAATTGGCCGTACCATTTGCCCTCTAAAAATACCATCTAGAACGCCTAAATTTATCTAAATTGTGGAATATAAACCGCGAGGGGGGGGGGGGACTAATGAAGAGGCGGTTTTATCGGTTCAAGCGATTTATCTTGGAGGATGCATTTGGGGATCATGAATTCACGCGACACCCCAGACCATTCCCTTTCGTGTACGCCCCCCCACCCCTCCCCACGACCATGATATCTCTCGTTTAACGCGGGAGATCGACGACGGCAAGGGGCGGTTCGCCGGCCCCCACGGTTCCATTCGAAAAACGAACACAAAATGTTTTTCCACAGAAGTAGAAGAATGTGTTCACGCGTTCCGTTCCGCGTGCTCCGAACCGTCACGAGTTTCCGCTCGTTCTCGGCGAACACGAAACCGGCGTTCACCTCCGACAGATACAAGGTTCAACGGGGCCCGTACGCGAGGATCACGAACGAGCACACGGACTTTTTCGACAGTCTGCTTGGTCCGAACAGGGTGATCTCGAATTCGGAGGAATGCGAGCACTACAACATAGATTACTCGAAAATCGTCCGAGGTAAGGGGAAAAGAGGAAGGGGGAGTTTTCTTGGTCTGTCAATACTTGTAATTTTTTTCTTTTTCAAAAAACAGTTCGAGAATCGATACAGTGGGATAGACCGTTTGGTCTCTCTATTTTAGCCGTAATTAAATCGCGATCGCGATAATTGGATTCTATTTAGACGAGAAATTATATATATTTCATTTGAATTGAATTCCTCTTGGTGTTTAAACACGGGACCGTGGGCACGACTCTAATTTCAGGGAAGAGCAATCTGATTCTAAAGCCGAAAACGACGGAGGAAGTGTCTGCCATATTGAAGTATTGCAATGACAATAGGTTAGCCGTGTGCCCTCAGAGCGGTAACACTGGTCTCGTGGGCGGCAGCGTGCCGGTGTTCGATGAGATCGTTATTTCGATGAAACTTATGAACAAGATCATCGAGACCAATGAACTGGCAGGTTGGTGAATCTCCAGTGGTAGTCGTGATCGTATTCGAAACACTATGGCGGACTTAGGAATCACCGAATCCATCGACAAGATGGAAAGTCTCGCTCGTAAATGTGTTGCGTGTCGAGCGACACTCACCGTTCTCATGTGTTTTCCTTTCTCTTCTCATTATCTTTAAATGCCAGGGGTGTTGACTTGCGAAGCTGGCTGCGTGTTGGAGGATATGGACAATCATTTGGCGACAGTAGGGTTAATGATGCCGATTGATCTCGGCGCGAAGGGTAGTTGCTTGATCGGCGGTTGCGTGTCAACGAACGCAGGCGGTCTGAGGCTACTTCGTTATGGGAACCTGCACGGGAACGTGTTGGGCCTCGAGGCTGTGAGTGTGTGTTTCAACAAATATACAGGTGTCGAGATTGCGTCGTTTCTGAGCGAATTTATTCTAGGTGAAAGCGAACGGCGACGTGGTGGATTGTCTGAGCACGTTGAAGAAGAACAACACCGGTTATCATTTGAAGCACTTGTTCATAGGCTCCGAGGGAACGTTGGGAATTGTGACAAAAGTCGCGATTCAATGCCCGCCCCTTCCCAGAGCTATAAACGTAGCGTTTTTAGGTATGAAAATATAAGATATATCGACGGTATGTCCGTTCTTTGATGCCTGAAGAACCATTACCACCACTCTTACAGGATTGAACAGCTTCGACAAGGTCCTGAAAGCGTTTCAACTAGCGAAAAAGGAATTAGGAGAGATTCTATCCTCGTATGAGATGATGGACAAGCTGTCGCTGGACGTGTCGACCGGCACTTTCGATTTGAAAAATCCGTTGACAACGAAACCGGACGGGCATGATTTCTACGTTCTGTTGGAGACATCCGGGAGCAACGTGCAACACGACGAGGAGAAGCTCGCGTCTTTCGTGGAACAGGCGCTCGCGGAGGATATAATCGAGGATGGTACACTAACGTCGGACCCTGCTAAAGTAAAAGTTCGTAGTTTTGTCAACACAGAACTTGATCGTGATCGAATCCAGACCTAATAGACATCAAACCAAACACCATCCTGCACCTTGTCCTGTATGAAAATCCTCCTGATCAGAGCCTTACACTTCAATCGAAAATTCTTCCTTTGACGATCTCGAGCATCAGTGCGTATAGTTGGATGTTGAATTCTTGTTGGATGAGAATTTTTTTGTTTGTTCGATGTATTTAGAATATATGGTCGCTCAGGGAACGCATTAGCGAAGGTATCTTGCGAGAAGGATACGTGTTTAAGTATGATATTTCGATACCCCTTCCATCTTTCTACAAAGTGATCGAGGTGCTCAGGGATCGTGTGCGTGATCCACGCATCATAAGGATCAGCGGTTACGGCCATTTAGGTACGACTCGATTATTAACATAAATGATCGAACACACGTTGGAATTCTTTCTTTCTGTAACTTTCGTTCTTTTTGTGTTTATTAATTAGGCGATGGAAACATACACGTGCAGATTTCGATACCGACCTACGAAGCTGACATAGCGGCGCAGTTGCAGCCATTTATTTTCGAATATGTGTCGAGTCTCCGTGGTAGCGTGAGCGCCGAACACGGCATAGGATTTACGAAAACTAAATATCTTCACATGAGTAGAACGCCTTCCGAAATCGATCTGATGCACGATTTGAAGAAGCTGATGGATCCGAACGGCATCCTTAATCCGTACAAAGTTCTGCATCCGCTTAAGACGTTATCGTAATTATTCTGATAAACAATAAAATATGTCAAATCGATGCATTCCTGTATTTATTAAATCTAATACTCAGCCATACAATACTCAATATATCCAGTGTTTTCGTGTTCTTATTATCCTTCCGTTACGATTATTCAAATTATTTTTTTAGGAAATACGGAAATGATCTGTCTATCTCATTTATTATATTATTCTATTATAAAAAGTTACGGAATATTTATTTTGTACCTGTTATTTTAAGAAAAGATTGATCTTATTGAAAAGATTCAAAATTGCCACTCTTTATACAGCATGCGCATAACGAATGTACGATCGCGTTTGCACCAATCGGTGGTAAGACAGTTTGTCGCGTTCTGTCTTATCGATTTTGCAGTTCTGGAATGTTACAAAGTGTAAAGGAGACTGTGTAGAGGTCGTTACCATCCAGTCGACTGTGCTGCACAAATATTTTTTTGAATATTACAGTACATATATATAGTATATGTCATATACATATGCACCTTTAGATACAGAGTTCAAATTCTAAATAGATTACTGATCGATACACCGTCGTGCCTCATTGTTTCCTCTTCGTCAAGGAACTGCTATATTCTTCGACTTTTTACCACGCCCTGGCAAAATCGACGTCTATGTCGAATAAATCCCAGAATAAATGTATTCGTCATCGATTAAATGTAACCGTCGAAAATTTATATTTAGCACGACAAATCGGTCTATGCATGCATCATCGATCCGGAAATTACCTTCCGAGGAACGTTTTTATTAATTATGAATTGGTCAGGTCTGATTATAGTAATACTATTATTCTAATAGCAAATGTTTCAAGTACTTTTCATAGTTATTTACTGATTCATTAAAAAAAAGAAGTAGTTTTTGCAAATGATCAAAATACAAATTTCATGTCCGAGAGAGCGGACGATCAAGTTATAAGAAAATCATGTCCTCGGTGTTATGTGGACATAAACAACTTCTGTTACATAACATTGTGTAAAAACTTCGAAAAGAGGTAGCATCAACGCGGTGAACAGGATGATATTACGTGGGTTCGGAACAATGTAGAAAAGTATAGAAGAAAATGTAAAGATTTAATTCGCGCCACAAACATGTTAGGAAATTTCTCGAACGAACGGGAAACGATCATGAGAACGAGGAACTCGCTGATTCGTTGCGACGGGAATAGTAATAGAGGAGTGGGGGTTAGGAGTATTTGCGCATGCACATCTCGAAGAATCTCGAAAAGAGCGCCAAACCAAATATAAATTAGCTGCTTGCGGAACTACGCAGTCAGTTACAAACTACAACTTGAACTGTTAAGTTCGCCTGGGTTTGCAACTGAATTACGAAGGATTCACGAATCAAAGCGATTCTTTGCGAGTGATTTCTGAAAACACAGCAAACACTTTTCAACGAAAGGTATGTACCACGCTAATCCAACGATTTTGCGACGTTTGTAACAACTTTATGATGCTGTCGATGATATTCGTTGTTTTTTTTTCATTTCGTTATAGTAATTAACAACAGAAATATTTCTAGAATAATAGATGAATCGACAGCGTATAGGTACTTTGTCCTGATATTTGCTCAAAACAATCATTTATGCGTAATGTAGAATGGCATTCATACGTATTTAAATTTTCTAATTAATAAATGGTATAATTAATTTGTTGTTACGTTACGATGCCATGTATTTCATAATCGTTGGAAAATATCGCGGTCGGTATTACAGATGTAAACGTTGATGGAACGTTTTGTGAAGTGTACTGTGCATCTAAAAATAATCACCAGAAATACGTAAAAGAAGCCTGTGCAATTGATTGCCAACGTGATTGTTTTTTCATTCTCAACAAAATAAGTCTACAGAGCAATATCTTCGATGCACTAGCTTACGAACTTTCTTTACGTGTTTGTTCGATCACATACGCGATTCAATCGTATCAAATTTATTTTTCGTAACAGAAACGTTATGCATCGGAACTTACGTGAATATAATTCGTGTATTTTTCCGCGACATTAAAGTAAATAGCCGGGCATAAAATGTCTTCAAACAAAAAAAATGAAACGTTGTGTACTAATACTCTACGCATTTTCGTACAGATCGATCATAACCGAGATGGCGCTGCTAACGAGGAATCTTTTCCGCAACTGGTGGGACGACATGGATCGCTACCATCGCGAGCTCGACGAGCATTTCAAACGTCTGGCAATGACTAACAGAGATGATTACTGGCAGACACCGGCTATCCCGTCCTTCAACGAGTTCTTCCTTCCATGGAGGAACATGATGGAACGACTGGAACGCGAAGCGGGCGGTAACGCATCGCTTGAAAGTAGCAACGATAAATTCCAGGTGATCGTTGACGTGCAGCAGTTCGCGCCAGAAGAAATTACAGTCCGTACAGACGACAAATGCATCACCATTGAGGGTAAACACGAGGAGAAGAAGGACGAGCATGGTTTCATATCGAGACACTTTGTGCGTCGCTACGAACTGCCACAGGGCTACGACATCGGCCACGTGAAACCGAGCTTATCGTCTGATGGTGTTCTCACTGTCACCGTACCGAAACTTGTCCTGCCTGCTCCTGGCGAGAGAATCGTACCTATCGAACGAAGATACGCGCCGGCAATTAAAGCCACGTAAACCGTAAACGGATCCTTCATTCACGATTTCCAAGTTTCTTTTTTTTTCACTCACCGTATTTTCGTCAAGGGTATTCGAACGATTCCATTAGTTTTTGTTGTAAACTTTTGTTTCTGTACGTAATTTGTTTTTACTTTGTTACGTTTTGGGTATTTCAGATTTCAATTACCGCGGATATCTAGAATATGATTAACCTTGTCAATGTAAATTAAAGTCTGATAAAATGTATTATATTTTTTTTTAACTTTAAAGCACAATATATGTACGTGGAGAACACATTTAACGAACTTGTACGATTTAGCATTGCGAAATTAATGTGTCTTCTGTGTAAGTTTCTTTATACGGATACTGTGCTTCGATGACACCACGAATTGTACACGCTATTGTACTTTCTTATAGCTTTTTTTTCCAATAAATATTGAATAATAAAAATTCGAGTTTTCGCTTTAGGATAAGAACAAAAAATACGTTCAGAGAGAGTTCACTTTGATACAATGTAAAAATATTTACAAAATGCTACAGAACATGTATCCTGATCTTAGATACGAATAATCACATAAAGGTATTGAAGTAGTCTTCCTGCGCCTAACCATAAATAGTTTTCAGTTGCTGACTATTCCACCTTCGGTTAATTTACGAAGGTCCTCGATTCTCCTCGCTGTCCGAGAACGGCTGTTCATCTTGATCTTGGGGTGGTATTGCCTCTTCAAGAAGAGTCTCCACCGGAGGAACTATACCTTGGATGTACCTCGCTTGTTCCTCTATATCCGGTATCTTATCGTGTATCAACTTCTCGACGTCCACTTTGTTCAGTTCAGCTTGTATTCGTCTTTTGAGAGGTCCTTCTATGGCGTCCATTATCTGATTCCTGATAACAAAAGAAGCTTTGCTTAAATAAAATTTTCATACACCACAGGGTGACTCATGAGTTATCAGCCTCGATTATCAGCGGAATCTGATTACTCGAGTATTGTGTGTGTTTCGAGAATTTTTAATCCATAAACGCGTCACTTCCCAAGAGGGGGTGTACATTAATATTTAAGTATCGTCCTATAGTAGATCTTTCTCGAGAAAACTATCTTGACTATATTGTCTTTAATCGAGGCCCAACCGAAACTTATGAAACACCGTGCAAGTGTACACGTCGTCGTTCTAGGAACGAGAATAAAATGAATAATCGAGAAGGTCGAACCTTAAAAGGTTAGGCAGTACATTAATGCTAGCTTCCATTAAGTAATCGATGGTGCCAGCTCCGTGAACCCTGGCTTGGATGTTGCCCAGTTCGAGATCAAGTTCCTCGAGGGTGGGCCTTTTTCGGGTATCCAAGGACTGGCTTAACGTCACCTGCACTCTGAAATACTGTATAGTGAAGGAAACCGTGCCGGCCCTCGAGAGAAAACCACCGACGACGCTCACGTCCCAATGGGTCTTTCCTTCGATCTCCTGAGTCCCAACGTCGATCATAGCGTATACCTTTATAAGGAAATCCAGACATGTTATTCATAAACGCCTACAAATCGATGATATAACGCGCACGCGACAATTACGGATCCCGATTGACAGTCGAATAACCGGTGTGTATTTACAATTGCACGCGACGTAATAGATGATATAATCGCGGTATACATACAAGCTCTTTAGCTTGCAACTTTCGTGTCCCCACAGGTGGGCGTGTGTTGCAATCGTGCAAGCGATGCATTGAGGTGATCGATAATCAGACTACTGTGCGCGAAACCGTTTTCCTTTTTTTTCCCTATCGTGTTCCGTGGCAGATAACCTACGGCACAGAGGAGATATAAGAATAGATCTAACATGCAATGTAATTTTCTGTCCCATGCTTCGGGGGCGTCAGAAGCCCCCGTATCATTTCAGTATTCCATTCCTTGCTAACGAAACCGGGGCAATAATGTATGTATGTATGTATTGCTATATGCAGTCACAGCTGTGTGTCTGTGCTGTGCGTCATCACGGTGTCGAACATCGTACCTGAAGTGGGAAACTTTTATGGGATATTCGCTCGAACCTGCGTGACTTCGTGGTACACCAAGTCTCATAAGATATTAGATCTATTCTTATATCTCGTCTGTGACAACGGTAATCGACCCAATGGCTCATTACTCACTGTTCCGTTTTCCATGCTCAGCGTGATGTTTCCCATCCGATAGAAACTCGCCAGGCCGGTGACCCAAGTGTGCGTCGACGTCACTGCGAATATACCGACAGTTTGGCTGTAATCCTTCACCTTGTACGGGTCGTACCCCATCTGCGAGACCTGCCGACGTGCTTCAGCGACCGCCATATCGAACGGCGATATAGAATTCGGGAAGTATTGAGGTAGCTGAGATATTTGCTTGTTGACTTCGCCCCTAGAACGATTTGGCCGTTAGTCTATCGAATCATTTCCATCCCAGATAGCACATGACGCCTTTGAGCCGTCTCCAAGGCGTCATTGGGCGTCATGTGCTACCTGGGATTCCATCCGCGATGAAACGCTACCGCCAATAGTTTCTTTACCGTACGTTAGTGTTGACCTCCTTCAAGATGAACGGCTTGATGCTGTCGAATATGAACGTTCCCACAGAGTTGATCACACCTTGGAAGACAGAGCCAAGAAAGCCGAGATTCTTGAAGTCCATGTCGATTTTCTCGAACGTCAGATCCATATCGATGTCCTGGGCCTGCAATTTACCATCGGCCCCGACCTCGAGCCTAGCGACACCTTGGACACGTACCTCCGTCAATTTGACGGTGAAGTCCCCGGCCGATCGCGAGAGCCACGACGATAACGTGTACAGCCCCCGAATATCCAAAGCTCGGATACTCAATGACACGGACACCTATGAGATACAAATGTCGACAATTAATTTCGAAATCAGAAAGTCTTGGAATAGGACTCGATCGTTACGCGACTGTTACTTGTTTTTTGTTTTTCTTCACTTCGTCGCTAATTCCCGTGTGAACCAATTTGGCAAGTGATTCTTAACTCGGCGCGATTTAATTAGATGACGTCTCACTGGTTGGTTAGTCACCGAATGCAAAATTAACTTCTGTTTTTTTTGTTTTTCGTAGCGACGTACGTTATTTATCTAATAAAAAGTGTTCCAGTTAAAAAGAATGGAAATATTTCCTAAGTACTTGTTTTGCAATTGTTTTAAAGTAATGGAATTTTATAAGAGCAGGGCACTATTAAACACTTAAAAAAAAGCAGGATATAGTCTTATTAGTCCTCTTTATGGAGAAATTTTATAAATATGGTCACTTAAAAATTGGCCATATGTGAACGTGAAAGTGTAACGAGATACGAGTGTAACTCCATCAAGCCTGAGGAATAGGGACAGCTTATAGTCTTGGCTGAAACTTTCCCACCCTATGTATAAGAAAGGAGCATTATTTATCACCGGGAGAGCCTCACTTGCATCAAAGCCAATTCCGACTCCATACGGACGATCCGAAATTTCGAAAGTCCGTAAACGTTGACCTGCTTGAAGTTCATTGTGTACATGGAGAATGAATGCTTCATGTCCGGCACCGGCATTGGATCCGGCACTGGCGCCCCAGGTAGTCCCACCGGGTCCTCCTGCTGATAGTGCTTCAAGATCGCGCGAATATGATCCCCGAGTCGTTTTTCGCCGAGCGCGATTTGTGCTGCCGTGTCATTTTTCTCTGGAAATAGTTTCGTCATACATCTACTCAATATGTTTGTTTAATTATCCTACTAGGAATAGATTAATTAAAACAGACTTGAGATATAAATTTATATTTTGCAAACATCGAGATCAAACACATAACGAGCATACAGATATATTTATAAGAAACTTAAACTGAATCGTGACATTATTTATTAACCATTGGTATGTGAGCATATTTTTGGCGGTTGTTAAAAAAACGGTACCTGGGTCTGATTGAATCCTTGTGTATCTTTTTGTTTTCTAACTGTATCTTGTAATGTATCATATTTCTTCGAGAACTGCCTGTCTGTTTTAGTAATTGCAAGTTGGCGAATTGCACGAAGTTTTGATTTGGGCAAAAATCGAGCCAGATATCGCTGTTGTTAGTGTTAAATTGATCGTCTTTCCATATACGTCGAGATTCACGTTTAAAAAATGAAGAAGCATGCTAACTTCGTATTTACGAGGAAGCGATCTTTGAACTTGAATCTGGATTGTGCAAGGATAGAGTAAATCGTTCGCTAGAACGATCGATTTGTGTCATCGTTGACCGATGCCATTTCGTAAATTCTTTAATGAGAGACAAAAAGGCAGTTACAGTTCCGTGGAATGTTGCACGACTTACCGAGAGGTTCCACCGAGAGGTTGTCGCACCGGCAGGCGAGGATGCAGCTGAACAGTATCGGCAAAGACTTTAACAGTTGCATTTTCGGCTTTGACGCAGGAGGAACCACGAGAGCGTCGAGAGACCACTGAGAAATAGCTATCGATGTGCCCTGCGGTAAATCAAGCCACGCATTCGACTGGGTAGGCGCGTCAGTGAATTTAGTGGAACGATATCTCGCGGGTCATTGAAGGGGCGAGGGTCAACCGCTTTATCTGGCCCCCGTCTGATCCCCCCTCTACTTCTTGCGTTGTTTCCTCCTTAGTCGCCCCTTAATTCTGTACCACTTCACTGCCGTTAACGTGCACGCTACGCGGACATTTGCTTAATGAAAAAACAGAGTCAACACACGTAAATAAATCCGGGCCGAAAAAGTGAATCTATTGCGAATTCATCTTTAACACTAGAATTACCAACGATAAATGCATATTTGCTTCGATCGGTGGATAAATAAGAAAAACTTTTGAAAATTTAGAAATTGACTAATTTCTTCACTTTCATATCGTAATAAAAGGTGCACAAGATCTGAGAAAATGTATTGTCATAACATTTTAATCTTCGTTGTAAGAGTGTATTGACACGTCGTTTTGACTTGCTTGGTAGTTCTAGTGTTAAATTATTTGTCAACGATAGAAGCATATTTTGTTTTATCGTACAATAAATGTTTGCTCCTGGCGAAACATATGTACGTCTAATTGTTCGTTGTATTCCCAAGAATTTTGTTTACCAACAATGGTCATTTGTCGCGTTTTCAGTTGGTATTTAAATTTGTTATGCGTGCAATGTTAAATGCAATTGAACAAAACCGATGGCATCATATACGGCAAAACGCCCAAGCTTATTTAGTACCTCATCCTTGCCATAAGATAGCACCATTATATTATTTTTGTATATCATCGAATGAGATGAAAAAAAACTCGTGGCGCAATCTATGATAAATCATTGAAGCTATTAGCCAATTAATATCAAATTCATTTCACTAGAGTATGTCACTATACTGTTTAAACAACCATTTATTAGAAAAGGAATTTTGAAAATGTAAGGACAAATTCGAAACATTTTGGTAGACATTAATTATTAAAATGCAAGACATAATAATTAATAGCTAAATAGTTGTTAGATTAAAGTAGTTATCAGAAACCACACAAGTTACTGAAACTCTTGATTATGCATTGTTATTTGAAGGTTAATTAACCGGTTTTTCTCATATGCTAAATACAATTTAGAAAATAAAAGAACACAGTTCATATTTACGAGGAATTTGTCCTTGACTTTGGATTATATGAGGATAAAAAAACGTTACTATGACTTTCATTTACCATTATGCAAATTCGTTTGCATGTTCTGCGTTGTTAGTAAACATCGGTTTTATAGAATCGCGGGAAATTGGATAGAGGTAGAATATGAAGTTAACTGCGTAATGTTTTTTAAATGTACGATTAAATAACCAATGAAATGTTTCCGGTAATATTTCGTCCAACCCTATTCGAGAACGAGACATATTTCGGTTGGTACTACTGACCAGTGTTGCATCTTCTCTCCTATTTTGAATAAGTTTAAGTTCGTCGGATTTAACGTATCGCCCCATTATCACGTATGGGTGTCACTTTTCCCTTCGTTGATGATATTTCTTCCTCTTCCGAATATGATTAATATTGACGACAAATTGATTAATCATGAAAAAGGTAAGATCAACTATCAGAGCAGATGCTAGCTTCTAACAGTGGGTTGGAAAAATAACTGTTAAAATTAATTTGCCGATGGGTCGCGAAAAAGTCCGCAGTTTCAATTTGAGAGTAATTAATTTTAATGAATAAAAATACGTTTCGTATTACAGATCCTCGTAAATCAGCGGAAGAAATGGACGAACAACGGCAAAAGACACTCGCATACGAGTATCTCTGTCATTTAGAAGAAGCGAAAAAGTAAAGTGTTCAATAAAGTATTGACAGGAAATTGCTATCTGTTTCTGAAAATTCTACTTTATTTTTGTAGATGGATGGAAGCTTGTTTGAGGGAAACTCTACCACCCACCACTGAACTGGAAGAGAATTTACGGAATGGAATATACTTGGCAAAACTTGCCCATTTCATGGCTCCTGAGACTCTACCATTCAACAAAATCTATGACTCTGAACAAAAACGATACGCAGTAGTTGGTTTGCAGTTTCGTCATACAGATAATATTAATCACTTTTTAAAATCTCTGAAGTCTATGGAATTGCCATTAGTATGCACCTTGTTAATAATAATTAATGCACTACCTTTCAGTGATTTATGTTGTTACTAGTATTGTTAACTGTTTGAAATAATCATGAACTTTTATAATATAAGAGACATTGCAATATGTATATCTGTCCTAGTAGCAATATGATTCAGTGAGAGATATTGAATATTATGACTGTTTACAACTGTTTTGAATAATAAAAATATTCTTTTAACAGACATTTCAACCAGAGACAACAGATATCTATGACAAAAAAAATATGCCACGTGTTATATATTGTATTCATGCTCTCAGTACTCATTTGTTCAAATTGGGAAAGGCTCCACAGATTCAAGACTTATACGGGAAAGTGAATTTTACAGGTACATGTGTCATTATTATATAAAAATGCACATCTTAAGATTAATTATGTTTGACATTGTGTTATTTCATGTTTTCAGAGGAGGAAATAAATACTGTCAGTAGAGAATTAAAAAAATATGGAATACAAATGCCATCCTTTCAAAAAATTGGGGGTCTCTTGGCAAATAGCATGCAGATCGATACTGCAACCCTTCATGCTGCAGTTATAGCAATCAACCAAGCGATTACAGAAAAAGTATATTTATTATTTATGTTTTCAAATCAGCTGAAGTAGCAATTAAAATGAGAGTAACTATTACTTTTTCAGGATTATAACAGAGTATTAACTGCACTACAGAATAGAGTAGTACATTTAAACAATGTTATGCCTTGCTACATCAGAGAATATAGTGTTTCTTTACTGGAAGCTAAAGATTCTAAGGCACAGGCTGCTCTTAATAGAGTAGGTATAAATTAATTAAAAATAAACATGGATGTTTATTCATTTAATAATAAATATCTTTTCCACAGTCCCTCAATGATAGTTATGTACCAGATGTATATGATGAACTTTTAACTCAAGCTGAGATTCAAGGACACATTAATTTTGTTAATGGTAAGCTATTACACACCACCTATTAATGTGTACAAACATTTTTTATTCTTTATCTACGAATACTTTTTTTTAGTTCAATGTGCAGTGAAAAACGTAACACGCTTTATTCATGGTAAAAACAACGAGTTTTTGGATGCATTAAAAACACCAATGCTATGCTTACAAGTACACTTCATGTCATTATTTCTACCAGTCTATCCTTTTGCAACATTATTTACAAATATTATTTTCTTTTCTATTAGAATGTCACTCCTGAGAATGCAGAATTATATAAAGAACAGCTAATGAAATTACTAGAAAGCTCTGAATGGAATAATGTGTACTCGGAAAGTCGACATCACTGGAAACAGCTGCTCCAGAGAGGAATCGATAAAGCAAATGATGCTGGAATGAAATCTTATAAACGTTAGTATCTTTTATTAAACCTGTACAATTTTTATGAGTTATACACTATTTCTGTTAACACAGGCAATGAAAGTGTTAAGCATTTGAATCTAACACTACAAACTGGTGTGAAAAATGAATTTTACAATGCTCTCAGAAATCCGGAATTGGGATTATCAGATAGAATTGATGAATTTGCAATGCCGTTGTATTATGAAGAAATGAAAGTGGACCGTACGGAATCACAGGTAAAGATACTCTATAAAAATTACACTATCTATCATAAGCCACCATTAATGTAGATAATATGTTTTTAATAGAATGACCTTTCATTCAGCGATATAGTAGTTAGCGTGCGCGTATTGTCGTTGATTGCACATATTAGCAAAGCTGTAGACACCGGAAATCCAGATTTGGTTTATCAAGCATTATCGAACCCGGATTGTCACGTCTCTGTATGTATGATCATGCCTTCTATGCATCGTAATAAGAAATTATATTTATATAAATCACATCTTAGGGTCTGGATCATGAGAATAAAGTAAAATATTATAGAGCACTAGCAGCGGTTCGATGTGAAAAGCAGGCAATTTCCGAAGAATGTCCTTTACTGACATATATTGACATTCAGGAGTGCATTGACGTTGTGAATCAGCAATGCCAAAATGACAGTGATGGTACATTACATAAATTTTTTCACGTAATTTCTCCTACGAATATTCTATCGTATATTTGGCACATTTATTCTGTTTATAGTGATACAAGTGCTGCGCCAATTAAATTCAGCTGTTGTGGAAAATGATCGAAACGGTATTATAACTGCTTTAAAAGATACGGCTCTAAAATTACAGAAGCCAACATCACCGGACGATGCATCTCTTTACTTAAAATTATTTAAAAAGTGTCTTGCCGAAAAGCATTTCGACGGTTCCGAATTATGGCTGGATGATGTAGAAACTATAACGAAAATCGTTGCTGCGGAAGCTGAAACCGTTCAGAATGGTACACCCCCTAAATGCATCTTATTAATATTTTTCGAGGGTCCTGTAATTTGCTAATGCATTTCCTCTCCTTATAGCGTGCACATTTTTATCACAAGTAAATTTAGGCTTGCAGAGAAATGATATGATGTTCACAATTGATTGCCTTCAGACATTTGGTTTCAAAATACCAGAGAAATATAAGACAGAATGTTTTGAAAATCTGTGCCACTTGAGACAAATCAAGGTATAATTTTCTAACAAACCGTACATCGAATACTTAATTTAGTACGACAGTCTATTTAATACGTTACAGAATGAGAAGCACAATTGCGCGCTTGTTCGCTTTGTTACTCCTAAAGGCAACGAAACATACTTGGACTTACATAAATATAATTATACATGGGATTGTCCCAAAAACATATCAGACACATACTACATCAATATGGACGACATAAAGGTAGACTATGATTAAAGTTTGCAAAAGGATCCTAAACAACAAGACATGTATGATTATTTGCAGAGAATAGTAAAGAATAGTACTGTGAAAGAACACGAGATGCACAAGATAAATAAACAGATAATTCGATTGCAAGCTTCTATTCGGGGTTACTTGCTACGTAAACGAGTATCTGATAGGTTTACATATTTTTACGACAATGCGGATAAAATTGTGAAAATACAATCGTGGTGGAGGAGTGTAGTTCAACGGAAAAAATATATTCAAGCGCTGGAGGAAAAACGAAAACACGATGTAGAAAAATATCAAAATAAGTACTTGAAAGTTAAAGCCAAGTTTGAAGATATATTGTGTCATTATAGGGAACATGTAAAGTATATATGTCAATTCTTGTCTGAAAAATAACTTGTCTGTTGATGCACTAAATGTTGTGTATATTTTAGGAGAAAGCAATTGTGAAAATACAAGCTCTGTGGCGTGGTCGTGCAGAAAGACGAGCTTTCCGTTCGCTTTTACACATGGATAAACCACCTTTTTCCGTTGTTCGACATTTTTCAGCAATTTTGAATTTTAACGCTGAAGATTATGACAGAGATTTGCAGCTACAAGTATGATGCAATGCCAAACATTTAAGTATTGGTTTGATGATTATTTCTCATCGTAACTATTATTATTGTTGCAGCACTTGAAGCATGAAGTGGTGAAAACTATTAGACACAATCAAGTTTTGTCGCAGCAATTAGATAGTATGGACATAAAAATCGGACTGCTTATCCAAAATAGAATTACATTACAAGTAATCTTTTGATAAATGTTGAATACAGCAATTGTTAAAAATATAATCTAACGACTGTATCAATACATTTTCAGGATGTTGTAGCACACGGAAAAAGTTTAGAGACTCTAGCAAAGCAGAAAAATTCCAATAGAGAACAAAAGAATAGTTTGACCGATGGAATTATATCGCACAAGGGTCTGAAGTCATTGACGAAAGAGGGTCGGAAAATGTTGGAAGGATATCAACATTTGTTTTACGCTTTACAAACTAATCCGGTATATTTGTCAAAGCTGTTGTTTCTTTTGCCACAAAGTAAAACGAACAAGTTTCTTCAGAACGTAATCTTAACACTGTTTAATTTTGGATCAAATATGAGGGAGGAATATTTACTATTAAAACTGTTCGGGAGTGCTTTACAAGAAGAAATTAGGTATAACTTCTGCCTTATAAAAAATGTAATACAGTCAAACACAGATAGAGGATAATAAGATTAAATATGTAGGTCGAAATTTCAAAAACCATCAGAAGTTGTAACCGGTAATCCTCTCGTCCTGAAGATGGTAGTAAACTATGCTCGACAATTGAATGGTCAGAGGGCTTTGAGACAAATCGTGGGTCCAATTATTGAAAAAATTTTGGCCGATCGAGCATTGAGTATAGAGACAAATCCTGTTGACATTTACAAATGCTGGAGAAATCAATTAGAAATGGAGACCGGGGAAACACTGTAAGCTGAACAAATGCAAGTTGTGCAGCCTTTTATTTAAATATAATAATTTTTTTTATAGAAATCTTCCATACACGGTAACACAACAACAAGCTTTAAATTACGAGCAAGTACGAATAAGACTGAATAGAGGAATACAATTGTTGCAAATGACGGTTTTAGAGTTCTTAAATAAAATCACTGAATCCAGAGATTTAATACCGTACGGGATGTTGTACATGTCTAAGGTTTTGAACGATTCCTTAACTGAAAAATTCCCAACTGCCCCGGAAAAAGACATATTGAAAGTAGTAGGAAATTTGATTTATTATCATTTCATCAATGCAGCCATTGTGGCGCCGGATGCTTTCGACATAATCACGTTACCCATTGATCGATCATTGTCAAACGATCAACGAAGAAATCTAGCTAGCATCGCGAAAATATTACAATTTGCAGCTTCCAAGAAAGGGGTAACTATATAATTCTAATAATTATGTTTTGGTAAACAGAAGAAAAGAAAAGTGTTTTATACAAATTCCTTTAGTTCGGAGAGGAAGCCACACACCTGGTCTGCTTGAATTCATTCATAATTGAGTGCCATGAAAAGTTCAAAAGGTTCTTTCGGTACTGTTGTCAAATCGAAGACTTGGAGGAACACTTTTGCATTCACGAATACACTGAAGCTACCCTTATTGAGAAGCCTGAGATTTATATTTCATTACAAGTAAGTGAAGTCGTATACAGAATGATATACATATGTACAGATTGGCTGAGTTACCTTCTATACTAGTTTATGTATAAAGCAAAGATTGTAGGATAAGTTTATATAAATTACAGGAAATTTGTGATACTCACTGTCTCATGTTGGAGTATCAAGATCCAATAGCACCAGACCCGATGGATCCTCTACATGATTTACTAGATGATTTAGGTCCTGCACCAACTGTAGCATCTTTACTTGGAATCTGTAAGGATTTATATATTCTTACATCGTCATACACATGTTATAGTCGACTAAAATAGCATGTATATATATATATATAATAATATATAATGTAATTTTAAATATTAGCTGACAACACGTCCGAGACGAACTTGACGCGTTTTGGGAAAACAGAAGTGTGCCTGGTACTCACCAATAAATTCCAAGTTCCGGAGGACGAAGACGCCAACTTGAACAAACTTTTCATAAAGACCAAAGAGTTACTGGTTTCCGTACTTCAATTCTTAAAAGGTCAAACATTAGTGGAAGCTTTGGAAACATCTTGTTCGCCTGTACAAGAGAAATTGTACGACGTAAAATGCTCCAGCATATCGCCCACATTGAACATTATCCATAAAAGGTAAATAATGCCCGAACTAAAAAAAGAAATGTTACGAAATAAAAATCGAATGAAGTAAGTATACATTTTTCTAGCTCGTCCTTGAATGATTGCAAGCTTCAGCTACGCGCGTATCTTAATAAACTGGAACTTGGAGGGTGGGTTAGCCAAACAGACGGATATCAGAATATCATCACCGCAGTGGCCAAGGATCTTTGTAACAAAGGGAAGTATCGGATCATCCGAAATAAAGAGTTGCAGACCTTGCGCGTAACTAAACAGAGATTAGAAGAGAAAAGCAAGTATTATCAAGAACAAGTCGAATATTATAACGAATATATACAACGATGTTTAGAGAATTTACACACAGGAAAGGGGTACGTGTTTGTTCGAATTATAACCGTGTATAATGCAGCACTCTGTATACGGGGTTCTTATTAACAACGGATAAAAATTGCTTTCAGGTCTTTACGAGCGTTTAAAGCAATCCAGAAAAATAGTCACGGAAAATTGAGATCTAAGATGACGTTAAAATATTCGGCCGCAAAGTTACAGGAAAAAGGTGTGCTACTGGAAGTCGACGGACTGCCGCAATCGCAGTTTAAAAATGTAATCTTTGAAATAAGCCCGACGGAACACAGCGGCCTTTTCAACGTTCGTTGCAAGTTTATGGGTGTAGAAATGGAGAAAGTTGACATCGACATACAGAAGTTGCTCGAACTGCAATTTGAAGGAGCACCGATTATGGACATGTTCGGTAAAGCAAAGGTTAACGTGAACTTGTTGTTATATTTATTGAATCGAAAGTTTTACGGTAAAACTTGAGGGGACAGAATTAAATTGTGTATTATTTATGAGTATGAGTTCTGCGCGCTTGTGCAATGTTGTATTGTGATTACGATCTTTTCTATTTTTTTTGTTTTAACTAAAGTACACCGAACTCCAAATGTTTTGGAGTTACCGAGAATTATAAAATCTGCTTCACATTGTTCGCATAGTAACTTTTAGCAGATGATCAACTTTTGTAAATAATTGTACTTATAGCAATTTAATGTTTTTAATACAAGTGTCCTTTGTATGTATGTATGTACGTGACATTGCAATATGTCGCTATAGTGTATAACAGTGCAAGGTATACAGATTTTTTTTAATTGTCGAAGTTACAACATCATGTAGAGTGTAGAGTATGGACACTGATCTATGATGACTCAGCTGTTTGGATTTTATATTGTAACGCGAACGTTGGTTGTAAATTAAACTTAACGACAATGCGCAACAAAGTCGATGAAGCAAAAACAATTTCGTATGCGATCGAATACTTTAAATGTGAAATATATTTTTCTAATCTTTATAAAAATAAGTAAACTAATGATAGTAAATGTCACCTATTATTGAAAGAACATTTTTTCTTGTTTAATCTTTTTTTTTTCATATGTATAATTAAACTTAATTTCAGCCGTGTATCATACTTCATTTCTTCTGTCGCTCATTTTAGTAGAGGGCGCGGCGAATAAGTGTATGTAATATAAAATCTTATTAGAATGTAAACATTTTTATGTTGCACCGTCAAAATAAGCTAAGGCATATTCTGAGAAATTCCTAACCGAGAACAATAGACTGTCCATTATTATTTCTACGTTTGTCATGCTATACATATAACTTATATTACTATTTTAATACTGGACAACCTAGTGTTCTTGTGCATTTTATAAAATTTAAAATCGAATAGTCTGAACACAAATCCGAGGTTTCTATCATTTGCATATTTTAATACAATAGATTTCTATTTTTATAAAATATACTACATAAAGGCCTGTTTAGTGGATACTGGCGAATAAGCCTGCACATTTAACGCAAGAAGTTACATTAAACCAAAGTTTCACTTCTTCAATGTCATATTCCGCACGAATGTATTGTGTTGACAGTTTAACGTAATTCTAAAAAAATTCACCTAAAACAAAATATCAGCGTTGAAATCTTTTTTATTTTATTATCTCTATGAAACATCTGACTGTAATTAAATTTTTTCAATAGATCACGTTAAAATGTATGTGCGCGTAAAAAATTTGAATATCCGTAAAACAAAAGTTTTATTTTCTATATACGATATAAACACTACATACATAGATAAACAGTCCGCATTTATCACACGCGCATTGTATTATAAATATTTTTTTTTACATATTTCATGTTCTTGTAATCTTGTTCTTTTACTCAACTCTATTATACAAATCTGCCTTTACATATTTTACGTGACAGATGCTAACATCCAGGTACTGTGTCACGAGGTATCTTGAAAGACGTTTTTATAACTTATGGCGCACAAAATGTCATTAATATAAAAGTTTTCCACTTTTATCTCTGGTTTTTTATTCTCTTTATCTTTTATAATGGAATCAAATGTTCGGTATTCCTAGTAGAATTGATTATGTGCAAGCAAATATAGTTCATTAAAGCCTCCACGAAGCAGGCCATAAAGTGCATTTCATGTATTATTAACTGTGTAGTACATATATCACTGTAGTATTAACTTTTATAATAAATAGCATAATAATATTAATTCTCCTTCTGGTTTTCTCCCCTTCCAGGTTCTTTGCTAAATATGTGCACACATTGGGACATAACATTCGATACAGCACGTTCAGTAAGTGTTATCGTTTGTTCAAAATATTGACAAAATTTCTAATTTTTTGCTGCACGTCCGGCATTTGCGCTAACGATTCCTCCATCATGTTACGCAATTTCGATAAATCTGGCATTTTCTCGCACGACTCAATGTTCAATAATTCTGTGAAAAATTGCTCCCACGCAGGTTTCTTCATATACCTGGATATATTTTAATAATTTTTAAATAAACTATTACCGCGTCTTCGTGACTTCGTCAATATTATCAAATGATTCGAATCAATTATACATACCTTGGTATTTTCGAGGTAATGAACCAACGGCCGCCAACATTCGATACTCTCATATAGTTACCAAATAGCAAACAATGACTCGTCGCGGCTAAACAATACAAATCTGTCTGGTAAGTCCATGGTCTACCAGTTTGCATTTCAATGCACGTAAAGTCTTCTGTTTTTATGACTTGAGTGAATGTTGTTTTCTCTGGCAACAGACTCATATCTATGCTACACCCGAAATCTATTAGCTGTATTGTTGGCCTTACATCTTCCGTAGGTCTATAAATTAATATATTTATATACTTGTAACCAATCAAACGGTACCAGTATACGATATAATAACGAATACATACAGACGCATCAATAGAAAATTATCTGGTTTAATATCTCCGTGAATTATTTGGCATTTATGTAAGTACTCTACAATTTGTAACATTTCGATTGTAAAGAATATAGCTAAGTGCTCCACCAATGGTTTACCCGTGGCAATCTTTATCTGATTCGTTACCGCTAACAATGTTCCAAATTTCGAATACTCCGAGACTAGTACACTGCTGTTATTTGCAACATATGCCATCGAGACGTCCATGAATCCACGTAACTGAAACCAAAATGCACGCGTTAATACGCTATTGATTATAATTAATATTATATATACGCGCACTGCCGTCAACATGAAATGATCTAACCACTCGAGTAGTCAACTGATTTGACATAAACATTATCATATTGACATTAATAGTCGATCAGTTACAGTATAGTAATGCATAAAGTACCACGTGTGGATTGGTCAGACGAGCCTTTATTTCTCTAGTGATATAAAATTCCCAAATCCAAGCAGGCTTTTGAGTTTTCAGTGCAACCGTCTGACCTGTTTGCAGATTAACTGCTTTGAATACTGTACCATACATTCCCTTTCCAAGGCACTTTTCCAAATCGTACGCTTCATTACCTGTATATATTAATCGAACAAAAGTATTAGATACCAAATAGACATAAAACGATCGTTTATATTTACAATATGTTATTACATAAAACTACACTGACCAAGCATAACCATAGTAGAAGGCACAAACTTATTTAAATTCGTATCTAATCTCACGTATCCTTCTGCGTGATGGGGTTGGGGGAATTTAATTTTCTTTAAAAGACCAGCTATTAAAATTTTGTCAAATGGATTTATATCTCCCGATGGGAACTCAAAGACTTCCTCTTCGGCTTGTTCCATAGGTTCAAGATGTTCCTCGCACTCCATCGTATCGACCTTCTCTTGTTCCTCGATCTCGTTCAGTTTAAAATTAATCGACTTTCGTAGATCGCAATTCTTCTTAATTTCAGACGTAATTTGATCCACGTTACGTTGCACCGTACGAGGGCTTTGAGCGTGCACAGCTTGAATCTGAGCTTGCATCTTGGGCTCGTACGGTTGACTTGCAAACAGCGGAACATCTGCACCTTCTTCGCTTTCACCTTATCACATAGGAACGATGTGTTTTAGTAGTGCATCGACTAATTCGTATTGCAGGAAACATAGGATTTCAAAAAAGCATTCGATTAAACTACCTTGTTCTTTTATAGGAACCAAATCTTCCTTCGTCAATGTGAACCCTAACGCAGCCGCGGTTCTTGTATGGGCGCTGCTACCAGAACTGCTTGAAATATATTCCCTAGTCGACTCTAATATAACGCTCAATTTCTCCTCGCCTTCACCGTTCGGCGCCTCTGAATTCCTGCAAAATCAAATGGCAAATAAAACTAAAAATATTCGTCGTGGGGAATCCATAATAATTACTGTGAGAAAATGAAAATGTTACACACGGTTGAGGTCCTGTGCATTGGTTCGAATATTGCGGCGCTCCTTCAACTCCTTTGTAGGATTGTTTAAAATGATTAGTCATAGGTGTAGAGCTAGTCAGTTGCGTATTAAATGCCTCGGTAAAACATGTGTCATTGTTGCCGGATAACGGACTAATACCAAGGCTTTCGTCAATATAGAGATTGTTTTCTTCGGCCGGTTTAGATGTCATGTTGTCTTCCATCGGCCCGTTATAGTCGACTACTATAGCATTTTCCTTGTCTTCCGCACCTTCGAGGTATTTGATGTCTCTACGATTCATGCCTGGGGATTTAATGTACGGTAACTCAGGAGGCATTCTGTACGGTTTGCTGGTTTCGATGTCCGGTTCGTGATACGGAGAATAATGAAGTTGTTTCGGAGGTTCCACGTTTTGCTGCAGCAACGGGGAGTCCAACTGCGTGGGATACTGTTGATACGGGATATCGTTCGGTGTCATACTGCCGTATACAGCGTGCTGCATATGTTGCATGTGTTGATGCGATTGATGATGAAGATGCTGATTAGGCGATGCTTGATGCGGCTGATGATGTGTCTGATGGTGTTGAATCTGACTGTGACTTTGCAAATGCGAAGGATGAGAAAGGGACTGATGGTGCGCCATCACATGGGCCTGCTGATGTGTTTGCATTAGCTGCTGATGATGCTGCGAATGGTGCGACCGGGAATGGGATGGTTGTACTCGCTGCTCATGATGTTGCTGTAAATAATCATTTGTGAAATTAGTATACAAGGTGATCCACCAAAAGCCGAACACCTAAATATCTGCCTTGGATATAAGGTTATGAAAGTATGTTTCGGTACAGAGTTGCATCATTTGATGGGTGCAATGCGTTGACAGGACATTCATTTCTTTTTTTTCGAAGCTATTTTTCAGAGATAACAAGGTCATCGATGTTTTTTTTAATGGGTTCATATATTTCGAATGCCATAGTGTTATAGCTCATGAAAGAACAAATTCAACGATGGCCTTGTTATCTTTGAAAAATGGCTTCGACAAAAAATGAATTCTCTGTCAACGCACTACGGCCATCAAACAGTGCAATTCTGTACCAAAACATACTTTCATAACTTTATATCCAAGCAGATATGTTTCGGCTTCTCGTGGATCACCCTTCGAGACTTCACAATACATGTTTTTCGTATTGTACCTGCATTTGATACTGGTACGTGTTGTGTAGTGCAGAACTGTAAGAGGTCTGATGTTCCTGATTGGAGTAACTCTGATGAACGGAATAGTTTTGATGGTTCTCTTGATCATTATATGGTTGCACGTTGTATCCTGAATGGTGCTTACTACTAGACATCGCATGCTGAGTCATAGAGCTATCCATATGTATGTCGAAACCCAATTTTAAAAGTTTCGAGTCAGGAATTCTAGGTGTCATGGTACTACGAAAACTGAGACCTGCAGGTCCTGTGTCAGGTGAACGCCACATGTCCTGCACGGCGGACACTGCTTCCTTTGTGTTCACTGTAAGGCTTTGTCCGAGCAAGTGTTCCTCAGGTTCGGTACTTAAGGACGACGTGTGATGGTGATGCATGAAACTGGAAGCTTGCAATTTATGCTGCGAATTCAATTCCGCTTCTATTCTCTGTGCCTCAAGCCTCTCCGCTTCGAGTCTTTCTGCCTCCATTCGTTCAACTTCCAGTCTTTCTAGCTCTCGTTGTTCTGCCTCGCGCCTTTGGTTCTCTAACGCCAGATTTTCAGCTTCGTACTGCTGTATCTGAAGTCTTTCTTGCTCGGCCTGAAGCCTTTGCCTATCCAGTTCGAACTGTTCGGCTTCTCTTTGTTGCTGTTGCAGCTTTTTGTGTCTCTCTGATAGCTCTTGTCTTTGTCTTAGCATCTCCTGTAAAGAGATATTATGTCTCTGTTGCTCGGCCTCGTAGCTGTTGTGATGGACTTGCTGTTCAGTTTCTCTTATATCATGCGTTTCATTTCTCTTCTCCACAGCTTGTGCTCTAAAATTTAATCAGAATTTTACGCTTCTTATTATAAAAATGCATTCGCTACTTTAGTGATCATCGAAAAAAAAATGATCGTTACCTTTGCAGATACCGTTGAGCCCTAACTTCCTCCATGCTTATATCCATAGTATTAGCGTACACTAAATCTTTTGGATAATGCGGTCTTAATATAATATTTGGATTCGGAGCATCGGGTACAAATACAGGCACTGTTAAATACTCGGGATATTTACTGCCGTCGAAAAAATATGTATGGTTCGGGAATAATCGTAATTTGCCTCCGTCAAATTCATCGAGCTGATCCTCATGAACTGTTATTTAAATGACAATGAATAAGGTCATGTATAGTTTGCATATCGCAAGTTAACACTACTTTTTATAGAAGTATAGTTGCACCTTTGAAAGAGGATTTTGTGACAGACGTTATTAGTGGACACCGTTTGTTTCCATTACCATTCCATGGACCAGGTTTAATAGTGTTTTCTTTATGAATTGTATCTTCTACTGGAACATGGTCTAGTATACTAGTACTCTTCATATCACCAGGAACATCATCCTGTTAAAAATACCTCAATGTTCACGCTTGTCTCTTTAATATTTTCCGGTCTTTTCGTACCTGATATATAGGTATCCTAGAATTTGGATTATGCATCACTGATGGAATTTGTGGAACAATACCGGGATAATGTTCGCGTACACGATGCCCTATGCGTACGCTGCCAACTTTTCTTCCAGCTTTTATTGCTCTTAAAGAACTAAAAGCCTGACGTTGCTCGAGTAGTGACCTTTCATTACGATCGTCGGTGTGACCCAATGTTATACGGGCAACTGCTAATTGAAAATTCCTGAAAAGAAAATACACCTGGATAGCAATGAAAAAATTTACTTAAGCGTATATACTCTGTGATTTATACTTGTGAGCATAATCCAATTCATCTTGAGGTTCTGCTTTGGCAGACAGACCCATTAAATAAACCTTATCGGCACGTTTATAATCTTCTATCTGTTCTAATTCAAAAGCCCATGCCCTGTACATATCTGCAACCATAGTCCCAATTCCATTGTTATATAAAAGTTGATACAGCTCTAATGGATTTTTCTGCATGCTAATCTGTAAGGAAAATTTCTATTAATTTTGTTTTCTGCTCATATAATGAGAAATAACTCTAAAAATACTTACATAATTAATCCAAAGACGTATATATCTACGATCTTGATGATACTTGACCTCCTTCTCAAACATAGCTAAGCATTGTTGCAAAAGTTTACCAATATGGGACTCGTGTCCACTTTTTGGATAACTTTGCTCTACCCACAGTATATACTCGTACCAATTTTCCAAAGGATCATCTCCCTCATAATTTTTAATCGCAGCTTCATACATTCTGAAGATGTAAACATATAAAAATTAATTAAAGGCCATAATTTCAAAACTGCACAGACAATAAGAATTTTCAGTCCACATACTGCTTCTCTTGTAAGAGTAACTGCTGAGCATCTGCATCCTCTTGTGCTCTTAATGCAGTTCCTAGTTGTGTAGCATTTCGACCATAACGCAATGGTTGAATGTTCTCCTTAGAACGTGCTATGGCTGTTGCAGGATCCATTCTTAACACTATATTTTCTTATGAAACTACTTTATATTCTGGAAGGAAGAAAATTCTTTCATTGATACTAATTAAAAAGCAGAAACAGTTAATGAAGCTACAAGCAAACGATTGATAAAAAATGTTAAAAATACATGCACTTGGAAATTTAAAATCCCATATTTGATTGAGAAACAAAGTTTACTTGTCACTAATGGAAACAATGCAAATAAGTTCCTGAGCTATCATAGACTGTCAATTAATATATTGAACTAAAAAATAATGGAAATATTATATCAAAAATACTAAACCACATTGTACATTGCATTGTTTTTTCTTATAAATCGTGAATATTACAAGTAATCAAACATTTTTGGGTAGTAGTTGTTCATTGTTTGGAAGATTATCTGTCAAATTTGTATCTTTACTGCTATAAAAACTAGCTAATGAATACAGATGTAAGAAGAGTAACGTGTAACGAGAATACAATTAAGGACCTTTTTGAAACCTTAGGACGAAGATATTATAAATCGGGAATGGTAAAACTAAAGAAAAGGTAGCGAATAGTTGTGTACATGAAAGGAAAATATATACTTAATCGATCATCTGGAAAAGATTCTTTATTCATATGTTTGACGTGCATTTTAAAAAGCCGCATTAATTTGGAGCGAGCCAGCACTTTATGATGCATCGAGTTAAACATAATGCAAACAATCGGGTGACTTATTAAACGGCAGGGCGAAGCGTAAGTTCTGTTTTCGTTGCGAAAACGCTTACCTTTCGCAAGTATCAACACTTTGCATAATACTCTTTGAATAGCGGCAGACCTTCGAAGTGGAACAGATCTGGTCACGATAACTCCAATAAGGACGCTATCAGTCTAGGTTACGTTAGTCTTCCATTTAACGGCTACAGGGCACCAACGGTTTTTCACTGTCTTCTGCTATTGCTGTGCCTCCAGTGATGCAAGAGTTACGTTTCGCTGACCACGAATTTTAATTCGATCCAGCTACACACGAGAGAATCGAAAACCGATGCGATGATAACTTCACGCTACTTAATACGATTCTCACGCGAATCCCTATTGAAAATTACCAATGGCACAGCTGTTACAGAGAGATTTCGCATGGTCCCACGAGATTGAACCTTCTTTTTCGCCACTGTATCTATAACGATGATTCCCTGAGACGCTAAGAGTGAACAGCATCTGCCCCCACTATAGCTCACTTACCGTAGTACAGGAGCGTTCATATTCAGTTAAAAGATGGACCAAATGTAAACGGAATGGTATACACTTACCCCGTCATGTGATCAATCTCTTATTGGTCTATTTCGTGTTCAACAAGAGCGTATGTCGTCATGGTATAAAGTCAATGATTGCTACAATTATTATATTTGAGGCTATTTAATACTGTATCAATATGTGGAGTTTAATATTGTACAGCGTTCTTTCCAAAAGAACACACCTTACCATCTGAAAGCCTTGAATCTCTGATCCATTGTGAAGCTGTTAAATTATTCCGTACTTAATCAAACAGAATTTATATCATGGACCGTATAAATATACAAATTTGAACAACTGAATTTGAGACTCACCACAAAACAGGGAAAGTGTTATGGAAATTATATAGTGCAGATAGTAGTAAATGATACCATATTTCTGAGTTTGAGTACGATATACAAGAGGAACTAATATTCTGAGCAATAAATCATTCGTTTGAGGCCTCATTTTGTTGTCTTCTGTAAACAGAATTAAGTATAAGCATGTCGCTTTCTTTTAATGGACATTGTATCATACATATTCCTGTCAAAGTTACTCGTCTTCCTTTAAATCCAGTTTCTCTTTTAACTAAATGACAAAGTTAACAAAGTGCACACATCTACTTACAAGGAGATACGATGATGTTCTGACAACATATTTATAATAATATTTGTATAGATGCTAAAAATTACATGAATTGATAACGTATACGTAAAATACCCCGTGTGTTGAGGCGTGGGGTTATAGAACCCCCGAGGAGGCGCCAGAGACCCCGTGTGGTGAGAACGTGGGGTAATAGAACCCCCGGTGGAGGCGCCACAGACTCCGCGTGGTTAGAACGTGGGGTCACAGAGCCCCAGGTGGAGGCGCCACTGACCTGCATGGTTAGAACGTGGGGTCACAGAGCCCCCTGTGAAGGTGCCAGAGACCCCGTGTGTGATATCGCGGGGTCATAGAACCCCCGGAGCACGCGCAGAGCACTAACGTTGCTCGCGCAACTTCAAAATCTGACTGACACTTGTGCATGCTTCCGTGAGCAAATTATATAGTAACCCCAGCAACCATGGCAGTTTCTGCAGATACTAGTACAGCCCAAGTTTAAAAGACGTAGGCAATAGTTAGTTTCTGTACTAACCTGTTGAACCATACAACTATAATTAGTATAAGATTGTACAATATTTATGTAGTTATATTTAAGACAATTCGATGAAATGAAGCTTATATTACCTGACGTATGTTTATTGGAATGTACATGTATACATATAAATTATAATGATATAAAAGTTTGAAATACAATACGATGCGCTACGGTACAATACGTCTATTCGATTCAATTGCTCCCTTGCGACTACATCATGCTATCCGCGTTCGGCTTCGGCGCAGTGCGCTAATACGGAGGCCAACGAAATATCGCTGTAACACTTAAAAAAGTTTTACAGTTCCATTTATATCATTGTCCTGTGAAAATATTCATACTTCCATTAGCATTCATATTCCAATCAATGAATTTACAGAATAAG
>NW_015374114.1:989096-1119997 GCF_001272555.1 Dufourea novaeangliae | reverse complement strand
TAAGTCAATAAACTGGGTGACGCAACTCACTAGCGCGTTGGATCGACGGAGAGCACCGATACTCGGCACGCTCTACCGTACTCTCTCGCTCGCACACCTCCCTCCCATAGACCACCGAAATTCCTCGGCACCCGTCAACACCGACGGAGAGCACCGATACCGCGGCTCGCTCTACCGCTCTCGCTCGCACGTCGTGACGTCACCCGATTCCCGGAATCCCGCGGCCACGAGATGGCTCATTACGGTAAGTCTTCTCGCAAGGGAAATTCTCGGAAATGGTTCAAGATTAGAAACTAAAATTTTACACAATTTAGTTTCTTGTGGTTATCAACAAATGCAAAATACAATCGTGGTCGATACTCACTCCATTCGATACGAGTACATTTGTTCGATACCTACTTGGTATATCAACCGCAGGTATCGATACAAAAAGTAATCGGTATCGAAACAAAAGTATCGAGTAATGTACTCGTATTTATTTGTATCGATTCATCTCTACACAGCAAGACAAACTTCTAGGTACTACATTAGCGATGAACAATTGGGATCTGTCACCCCTGTCACTTACGGACTTCACTTACTACCCGGGAATTTACTGGCGGTACGGCGGAGTTGTTTATACGCTCCATTTCATTCAATGAAAGTAAAAAAGATGAAGTAAAAATTAAGGTATATTAACAATTTTTAAATTAACAAATTATGTTCTTTAAGGTTGCCTTTTGAATTTTGTATCAGTCTTATGGTCTATCACCGTATGACATTTTGTTTTTTATATTGTCCCTCAAATTATACATATACATACAATTTTCATCTTTACTTTTCAGAATATTAATATTCCTTGTAAAAGTATAAATACAACATGAATTCCTTATATTTTTATACAAACTTTTTACGGGAATTAACAAGGATGTTGATGAAGCATAATTGCAACTTCATATTCTTTTACATATTTGTATATTATGTTTTTTATAAACTGAAGATATTAATTAAGACAACATTTAAATGGAAAGTTTTGCCGGATCATGCCTTCAGGGATTTAGTAAAACAATTTTATAATGAAGAATATTGTTATGTAGATTGCAATTCTTGTTTATTGGCTAATGTTAAATGTTTTAAAGTATGCAACCCAACTTGGTTTTACATATGTTCGAATATGTCTGTGAAAAAGTACAAAATATTAGTCATACCACTGACTGATTGTGATATAAATGAAATATTTGTATCTGAAATTATTAGACATAATATACAAAATGCACTTCAATGCAATGTTGACAATTGTTTTTTGTGTAAGTATAGAATTGATATTTTTAAGAAATATTTTTGGTAATTATACAGAATATGATGATAGGGCTCGATGATTTTAATGGTTAATATATGTTATAATGATCAACATCTTGAATAATTTTATACATACATATAACTGCTGCTCAGATTTAGTTTCAAAGATATATGCAAACCATTTTTAACTAAATGAATTATATTGTTTGGTTTCATAATACATACCTTCTTCTTCAAAATTTCTAAAAAATACAAAACATACTATTAAAAGTGCTTTTATGTATATCCACCTTTATAACACATATCAAGATCATTAAAATCGGTGAGTTGTACCCTATTGTATATAATTATCATATTATTTTTCTAACAAGTAAATACTAATAATATTTTTCCAATTTCAGTCCCGATAAAGGGTAATAGTGTTAACTTTGCTGTCGAGGCAAAAATTTCAATGATATCAAACTCGTATGAATATACAAATGATTTAATAAGTGCCCTATTAGAAGATTATTTCTCTGAACCTCGATTTTTGAGAAAATCTGATTTGTTCTGTATCAATTTGAAAGAACACATATCGGATCAATTATATTTACATAGTAATCCTTCCATGTCTGTGATATATTTTAAAGTTAATGCTGTTAAAGTAAATGAGAATTTAAGTTATGCAGTTAAAGATTGTTGTTATATTTTACGGGGAGAGACGACACTTATTCAAGAATCAGATGTACATAGTTATCTACCTGACCGACAGTCTCACCTTGATACCAAAGAGAAATTGATAGAACCGTATCCTCCATGTTTTTTAGAACCCTTGAAACACTTAGAACAATGCATTTTGCCATTTCTCAAATGTGGTAAGAATTTATACTTAAATGTATAATCCTTTCACATTCGAATATTTAACAGCTTACAATTTTTTATAGATATTCAGTTACCTATAAAGCCAATATTTCTCATTAAGGGTTCCCATGGTTCTAACAAACGTAAATTAAGTCAAACTGTATCGCAAAGGATGGGTTTGAACTTTCTTCACGCAGACTTTGCGGAAGTTCAAGCTTTGACATCAGCACAAACAGAGGCCAAGTTACGTATAGTACTGCACAATGCCAAACATTCTGTACCGTGTATACTTTGTTTAAGTAACATAGAAGTATTTGGGAAGAATTCTGAAGGCCAAAAAGATGAAAGAATTATATCTACCTTTTCGACAGAAATAAATTCACTGTATAATAAACATGTAAAATATCCAATTATTATAACAGCTACAACAAGTGAGTCTGAGATATCAGCGGAATTGAACAGAATGTTTATTGAAACAATTCACGTTGATTATTTAAAGCAAAGCGAAAGAACAGACTTAATTTCATGGTTACTTACCAAAAAGAAACTAAACCATGAAATGAATCTATCGAAAATCGCAGGAATGTGTTCAGACTTTAGATTTGCAGATTTAAATGCGCTTATATTGCATGCTGCAAAATTCGAATACAAACATAGCGTTTCCGATTCGAAGTCATTAACAGTATCACAAGAGGATTTTGATAAAGCTTACGGTAAAATTGTAACAGTGTAAACAGAATGATATTGTTCATATATTATTTACCTCATAATTCTTTTATTTTTATTTCTAGAGTATATGCAATCAATATATACTGACTGTAAGGGCGCGCCACGCGTACCAAAAGTTCACTGGGAAGACATAGGGGGTTTAGCAGAACTGAAGCATGAAATTATGCGTCGCATTCAGCTGCCTTTGTTGAATGCTCTGGGTTTTGGTCAGTCCGGGCTACTTTTATATGGACCACCAGGAACGGGAAAAACTCTCCTCGCTAAGGCTGTTGCAACAGAATATCAGCTTCACTTTTTATCCGTTAAAGGTCCTGAAGTGTTAAATATGTATGTGGGTCAAAGTGAGAAGAATGTCAGGCAAGGTGAGGTTCTAAGGTTGAAGAATGATTTATGCGTCTTAACTCTTTGAAGCACAGGATTTTACAATGTAAAAAATGCCTAGTTGCACAGACATCTTTTCGTATAAAATGCGTCAAAGTACTATTATATTTCAATTACGTTTTATTTTTAGTAATTTAATTTTTTATTGATAACGCCCCACCATGCAAGTTGGGTATAAAAAAAGGGTGGGATATTTTTCGTACCACCGTACTTCAAAGAGTTAAAAGGCATGCAGATTTAGTACTACATTTCTCCCTTCACAGTATTCGAACGAGCAAGAGCCGCGGCGCCGTGTATAATATTTTTCGACGAGCTGGATTCGTTGGCACCAAATCGTGGACGGAGCGGCGACAGTGGAGGAGTAATGGATCGCGTCGTGTCTCAGTTACTCGCAGAAATGGATGGTCTGGACTGTTCTAGCAATATATTTATCATAGGTGCCACAAACAGGCCGGATCTCATAGATCCGGCGCTTCTAAGACCTGGTAGATTCGACAAGTTATTATACGTAGGGATTCATTCCGATCGCGGTTCCCAGCTTAAAGTACTGGAGGCATTGACGCGTAAATTCAAATTTCACGAAAACGGAGAACTAGAGAAGCTAATAGATCAGTTACCGAGTCACACTACCGGTGCCGATCTGTATTCCGTCTGTTCCAATGCGTGGTTAAATGCTGCGCGCAGAGTATTGAGCAGACATGATCAAATGGTTCATACGAATCAGTTAATTTTAGATAAGGTTGATTCGAACCAATCTATTATTGTAGAATTTACAGACTTTTTGAAAGCTGCCCGCGAGTTAGTTCCTTCGGTCAGTAAAGTGGACGCTGAAAGATATAGAAGGATGCAAACAGAATTATCTTCGGTATCGTGACTTTAAGTGCTTCGCAATTGGACACCTCTTGACTTCGAAACATGGATCGATCGGGTTCACTTCTCAAACTGTGATTGGCATAAAAAACTGACTTTTCGTTTTTATTGTTCATGTAAGCACTTCAAACGTATTATCTTTACTGAAGTAGATAAATGAAATGGTTGCTTATACATATACTCTTTTATATGTTACAATTCATTGGCTCAGTCCAGTCTCTGACTTGGTCTGTCCACGGGTTTTTTTATCTTCATCATCCTTTTTCTGTCCGTCGAATCTGATCTTGATCTTTTCTCTATTTTTTTTTAATCAAATCTTGTCCTCTCGAATCGGGTTAAACGAACTTGCAATCTTATAAACGACAGTCGATTTATTTCGAGAAATATGTAAAACAATTTTTACAACGAACAATTAAATCAAGAATGGTATCTACACTCTCTATCCTAGAATATTGCACCAAAAAACGGTTACTCCTTAGACGGCTAGTGCGTGACAAAGAATAGCAGCAGTGCCGGATATCTAACTCTCGTAGGCACGGGTCCTTGAACGATTCCATCCTATCTACTAAACGATACATTACAATATACAAATTTAATCTGAAATATACAATGTAGAAAAATAGGATAGCTAAATTCCACCGAGTGTATATCTCATAATACCAGGCATGAAATCGAACAACAACGAATGAATAGAGGTTCCTGATAGGTTCCTGATACCGTATGCGACCATTCTTAATCGGAATCTTTGGATTAATTTTTGTATTAACTGAAAATAAAGAAATCGTTCGTACACTTTTCTCGAGAGTATGATTATTTCTTTCATAGATCCAAAAATGATCAATCGTATCCTCCTTAAATATCCACAATTTCTTCGTGTAACACGGTCATTTCAAGTGTTTATATTACACACAGAGGCGCATTCTTAACTGAGAGGTCGTACAAAGGGCAAACTTTTTATGGTCGAGCCAATAATATTGCAGAGAAGGAATTGAGAACCTCCGGATCACAAACGATTCAATTGCGTTCTCCAAAATATACACACAGTCGGCGAGAGCTCACGAATTATTCTGGCTTCACAGACGGTGCTCAACAACGCGTTTCCTCTCATACAGGAACAATGACGGGGGCGGCGGTACCTTTGGTATGATCACGATGTAGAATCGATTCCCGATGCAATTATATTTCGATGTACGTAACTGTGCAGCAGAAATGGGCAAATTCATTACCCACATAGAGTTTTGAATAAAATTTATGCTTTTTATTATGTACTGAATAAAGTTAGAATTTTATTAAACAAAATTCTGCCCAATTCTGCTCTACAGAATACGTTCCTGAACCCATTCACGGTGTCGGGGCTGATTTATCATTTGCAAGAAAGAACGTTTCACGCATGGTATAATTAGAATGTTAACACTCGTTAATAATACAGTTACGAATTGATACGCGACAAAAGCCAGAAAATTGCTAGAGGAAATGCCGTTCGAACGTGTACGTTAAAAAGTATTATGTCTCACAAGAGAATCCTTTGAGAATACGAGTTTTCCTTCCTTTTCTTTTTTATTTTCTGAATCGTTCTACAAAACATATTCTCCGCCGATAATAAAAGTAAACCGTATCGTTTCGCTGAATGATCGGATTAACCGTATATACAAGATTGCGGTCCAATGCGTGAACCACAGTTTCTTTTGTTCGAAAATCAATTAGCGCCGGTTTTGTTTCGATCGTTCCTGAATTATTCGTTCTCTTTTGTTTATTGTGCTACAGAGGAAATGTTTATTACTTTAAACACTCTGCTTTTATTTACACACGTTTCTGCTGTCTAAGTGTGTGTAGGATACATAATTATCGGGGACTCGCTTCCGTTTTCCATCAATATAAGGTTATTCGGTGCAGTCGAGGATGGTATGTGTGTGTGTGTGTGTATATACCCAGTGATACCGCTTTCGTGGAGCGGAACCCCCGACTGATTTACAACTATTTAGGTACTAGGTTTGGCCGTCAAACCCGTAATGTGAGACTTTTATGGTACTCGAATTTCGTTCAGGGCCGTGGGATGTCAACTCGGAACTGTTTCTTCCTTTTTGGTATATTTAACAAAATTTTGTACAGCATACAATTTGGAAAATAAGTTATACAAATACATAAGTTTCTGTTTTTCACAGAATACGCAGCATTATACAAAATTACATATATGTGTCGACAGATTGTTAAATACAAGTTTCTCCTCCTCGATGTTTTGTTTTCCTGCATGAACACACATAAAACATAACGATTCTTTCTAGAATTTAATAAAAATTCTAGTGTTGCTATTATATTTGTGCAAATCTATATTCGTCGTAAACGAATGTTTAACTTGCAGTACTCACGGAAACCGTTACAATGAATTCTGAACTTTCTCTTCGGAAATTCCGGTTTTATTACACGTCATTTACCTTTCAAGATTGAAAGAAACTAATTTGCCATTCTAGAGTTGCTATGATATTCGTGCAAATATATATTCGTCGTAAACGAATGCTTAACTTGCAACATTCGCGGAAAAAGTTTATATATTTCCTAATCTTTAACAACTATACGTTACCCTTTATTAATACGTAAATTACATATTACTGAGCAAGAGATGACGGGGGCCGTAGGTGTAAAGTAAATACAGGGTGTAATAAAAATGTTGGACGACCCGGAAATGGAACACTTGCGCTCTGATTGGTCGAAGTTTTTCGTTAATATCTCGTTAATAAAGCCTTAGATAACATTTTTACTAAGGAAAAATTTGTTTCAAATCGCCTCACAAGTCTCCCATTTCCGGGTCCTCCAATATTTTTGTTACACCCTGTATACTTCTGTAAGATACACACAGCCCTGGCTGCGGTTTCATCAATGGGCCTTCGGTCATCCGCAAAGTGCCTAGTTGTAAAATCAGTCGGGGGTCCCGCTCCACGAAAGCGGTATCACCGAGAATACCGTATTGTACGTTAACATAAATATCACATTCGATAATTACGCTAATCGCTACGCGCGATGTAACAAAAGAAATCGACAAAGAAACAAAGAAAAGTCCCGTGCGAGTTCTAGGAAGCACACGTGGAACTTCGAATGACATATCTTTCGCTTCCAATCGAAGCAAAAAAAAACGCGATTCTTATACGAAAGAAAGAGAAAGAGAGAGAGGTATCATTTAAATATCATGTAAAAATTTTACGAATATTCCTGTTTCTCGGGCGACAAAAACTGGCGAGAAATAGAGGATATATCGGTCATACACGGGGTTGGTAATTGCATTAAAATCAGCCTACGTATTATAGATATTTTGGCCACTGTACACTGACGTACAAACTCGGCTTCCGTTAGGGAAAAAAAATGGCGTCAGGAAAGGGCCCTACCACTTGGTATCGGGAATTACTGAAATTTATGCCAAATTAACATTCGATTTAACTTTTGTTTTAGTACCTGAAATAAATTTACCAAGTGATAGGAGGCTCCTCTCTTCCGTCACGTTTTCCCCTAGCGGAAGTCGAGTTTGCTCGCGACATTATATTTCACATGGATGCATGCGACGCGTTAACTTTATAAACGTACGTCTAATTACCGTTTCTTCTTTTTTTTTAAGTATACGAATGAAATACATACATAACTACTTTATGCGAAAACTTGAGAGCTACAGGGGCTAGAGGGATGATCGAGCGATACCGTTCGATCGATCAAGTAAAACGAAATACTTTGTACTCGGCGGGTTGTGAGCTTCCTCGTGAAGTTCAACGTTTTTTTTTTCTTCTTCTCATCACTTCTTACTTAAATACAATTAGCGTCATGCCGCTTCTCTTGTCGCGTAGTTTGTGTGTGTGTTTTTTTTTGTTAAGCAGTCTTCTTTCGTTTCTGAATACACGTATACGCGCGTGCGTTCGAGGCGAAGAAATACACCAATGGTACTTCTGAGCATTTTCCACGAGGGGAGGAAGAGGGGAGGAGGTTGTTCAGTCGTGGTAATAAGATTTAAAAGAATCACTATAACGCGTGCAAAAATAATTCACGCCAGTTGATCTCTCGAGGCAAATTTGTGGAGAACATCGCGTCCGAACCCCCTAGCTGGACCGGAAGAATCTTTTTTTTTTTCATCGATCAGCCAGGATGCCCCATATATTGCTCGGGGAGGAACAAGGAATATCCGAGCTGTAGAAATCGCTTTTCTTCCACATTCCAGATATAATTAATTCTACACGGTTCTTGGTGCCACAAGGAAGGCCAGGTTATGACCCCTCTGTGTTCGACCCTGAAACAGAAGAGAAAAACGAACTGGACTATGAGGTAATACAAGTTTCCTTTGGAACAGAGCTATAAGCTACTGCTGTTCCCAGAGCAGAATTGTCCCGACTAGAGATGGGCAAATTCATTGTCTAGATAACAAATTTGGAACAACGAATCAAAAGATTAAAAAACAGTACTTCGTCATTTATAATCGATTAAGATGTCAATTTCAAATTTTGTAACAGAATAATATTTTTTCTTGAACACATGTCAAGACGATTACTTAATAATAATATTTATTTTACCGGAAAAAACTCTTTGATACAAAGATCGTATGAATATAAACAAGGACAAGTGAATAAAATATGGAACACAAAAATACAGTAACAATGGAAAAAATATAATAATATAATAATATAAGTGAAACAAATCAAAAGATTCATCAAGAGTATTGGCCATTATACTTAAGCGGATTAATGGTTTAAAAGTTGAAACTTACCGTGGTTAGTTTTGTGATATTGAATGTGAGTGAAAAAACGTATTTAGCCATATTAACATTTAACTGTTTTGAAAGGTCAACAAGACGGTCTTAGATGCTGCCGTTTCCCTGCGTATTATTCGAATGAAATTGTGCCCAACTCTAGTCCCCACCAATAGTCATCCCGCCGTATTTCGAGCGAGCCATCGGAGGATCATAGTGGAGGTAATCCAAGAGGGGAAATTCTGTTCTTGGAGCAGCGCACTTGCTTAGCTCTGCTTTAGAAGGTTCTAATATTTCTATCTCCTCTCTACCTGTATCGAGTTTATTTAACATTTTATACGCGTGTTTCCTTATTACTAGATTGGTACGCATGAAATGTCATCTCATCGGGGGGTCTACTTAAAAAACGAAAAATCTGTATATAAAGAGGCTTTTATCGATCGACTTCCGTGACACTTCGTATTTACCAATCCAAATAGCACCAGTAGGAAGGCTACTACGCTCAATTTGAAAGAGTATCATAGACGGATATATGGATGTGTGTCGTTGATCGTTTTCTTTTTGTTTTTTTGTTTTTTTTTTTAGGTTGACATGAGAACTGGAAAGAAGCTGTGGTTTCGCATGAGTAGTTACACGACAGGGTTTTGTTCTGGTTTTGTTTTTTTGCTGGTATTTTTTGTTGTTGCTAGAGGCTTTAGGTTTGCATTTTTACCGCATACCTGGTCAAGACGATTTCGTGGCAAATCCGTGCAGTATATCATATGCCATTTCAAGATTGTTCCTAGTTATACAGAGCGCTCTAATCACGGCGTCTTGCGCGAATCCGAGAGCCGTCAGCTTGGTTATGTGCTCGACGTTCACGTTCTCGTATGTCGCGGAGGATTCTGGCTTAGCGGAACCACCACCGGTGGGATCGTCCTTACCTCTCATTAGGGCGGACAATCGAGCTGTATTCGCTTCCAGATTAATGTTCCTCACGACGTGCTGTCTTGTACCGGGTATCACGATCGTGTTCTCGTAATGATGATCTTGTTGTTGGTGTCTATTGTGCTCTTTGCCGGAGGTCTTCGGCGGTCGTGGCACGGATAACGGTGGCGGGACAGGTGGCACCGAGTTGCTACCAGACGTCGTCTGACCAGACGATGTTGAAGACGCGCAACCGCCTCCGGCGCTCAATCGACTAGGTTTTTCGGGTAATGTTGGCGGTTGCACCACTGCCGCCGCCGCTATGTGATTGCCTTGGGGGCGACGCACGTGACCTCTGTTCACCGGGAACGGCGCTGGCGGTATCGGTGGTGCAGCTGGTGACGGCGAGGAGGCACGATGCAACATATCATATCCTGCCTCGTTCACTGGTAGAATAAAGAAAATAACACTCGTTACTTGTCCATTCGAATATTCTAGTCTATATCTTGGACCTGTATGGAGTCACATTTTTCAAACTTTAGAAGAGAGCAAGTCGAAGGTGTTGAAATCTGGTAACCGTTCGATAAAAATTTAACACTAAACCTACCGAACCTTTCAAAAAGATAGGAATTAGATCAGGAAAACTGGTCGTGGTAGATTTAGTGTTAATGAGAAACAATCGCTAACTTCGAACTATTGAATGGACTTAAAACAAGTCTCGGTATGTAGAAATGGTGAATGTTGCGTTAAGTCCTCTATGCGATGGACTTCACAACGTTTCGCTTGGAACAAGATATGGACATAATATCACTTTTATACTGTTATATTAAAAACTAAACGACAGTTTTCTTGCTGGGGGTGCGACATAATTATCATGAGCAAAGGACGGGAATCTAGAATATATAGGGTGTGTCCTTTAAGTGTGACACCTTCCAAATACAGACTCCTCTCGATTATCGTCCCGAATTCGTGTCCACGCCAGGACAATAATCGTATAGGGAGAAATGCTTCAGGCCCTCGTATATTGCCCGAGCTTCGACAACAAAAACGGAGGGGCAACAAAGTATACATTTGACAGGTTTCGCGACCCCAGTGGTGGGGATGACGCCTAGACAATAATCGTGTAGAACAAGCCGGACGATAATCGAGAGGAGTCTGTGTCTGTTTTAATTGTGAAAACGCAAACAAACAAAAATATTTTATACTCACGATTGTTGTTCAATTGATTGTCGGCGCTCGAGTTAAACACCGTATTAATGGCGGACGAAGGGGGGGGGGGCGCGTTCTCCTTGGGCACCGTCAAGTGACGCGTTCTCGTCGAGTGACTGTTAGGCGTCGGGGATGGGGACGGTCGCCTGGGTGGTAACGGTGGACTCGGCACGATACGTCGCGTCGAGACCGGCGAGTTCGACGGGCTCGAATCCTCGTACTCGTCCGAATCGTCGCACATCGAGCCACAATGCCCGTTGCAGAGATCCATGATTTCCTAAAACATTCGGGGCACGAGGCAGCATTGCATTAACATCGGGACGGTATTACGCTACTTAGAGACAGAGAAAGAAAGAAAGATACCCCGTTTTGTACTGCTATTATTGATGACTCTTTATTAATGGATAACGGAATTCATGTACAGGATCTTCGTATTATCATGGAAGTGTTTACTCCTCTTGAGAGTCGTAACGAATTTTTTTATACTTTTGTTCGATTTCGGATAAACGAGGTTAATTACGAATATCCTGTACGAACAATTTTCGAAAATTCTCACTCGGTAGGATATATAGGGTGAGTCACTTTAACTGTACCACCAAAATTTACTTATAAACTACTTGTACAAAAGAATGTTTCAAACGAAAGTTGACTGGTATCGAGCGGGACATACAACATGATAAGTAGTTTTTTAATATTTCGCTTTTTTCATGGAGATACGAAGGTGACCTTCAGTTTTTGTATCATAATGTGTATTATTTTTGACCCCGTATACCTTAGTAGTTTTTTTACTCAGATTCAATATTCGTTCGAGTCGTAGGGCCAAATATTATACATTATAATACAAAAACTCAAGGTCACCTTCGTATCTCGATAAAAAAAGCGAAACATCTAGAAAATAATTATCAAGTCGTATGCCCCGTTCGATATAAAAAAAATTTGCGTTTCAAACATTTTTCATACAACAAGCAGTTTATGAGTAAATTTCGGTGGTACAGTTAAATGACTCACCCTGTATATTGAACACACTTTTGATGACCGAGTTTGCAACCGAATAAGATGATGTCGTCTCGAAATTATCGCAACTGGTGGACAAATAGTTCATGGACGAAATTCCAAGAAAGCTTCGGTTGGTAAATTCGCGATGACGAAAAAGAAAAAAAACGCGAGAACTTACACACATACACACATACACACACGAGTGTAATCCACGAGATTTACGTTCTAGGGCGGTTCCTTTCACTCGAGGTACGAATGTCATGTACAGTGAATCCTCGATGAGTGTTCGAATGCTCCTCGACACTGAACATTAAATATTTTATAAATCAATAGCCATACGCGGCTGAAACTAATATTAGCTTTAGAATTCTAAACTCTATCACTGTGCTAACATCATTAAAAAATCAGTGTTACCACCTGGGAACTTGTCCTTGTCAGTACCAAAGGGTTTTCGATCGCTCATCGAGGATTTACTCTACACGATTAAATGGCGAGGCAGCGTAAATAAAAAGCGTGGGAAGCGTAAGGCCGTAAATGCGTTTGTTCACTTACCTGCGGTTTTTGTTTTTTTTTTTAGCGAGGCCGATACCACCATTTTTCTCCGTCGGCTTTATGTACATTACCGATTTTAGTAATCTTTCTTTTCTTTTTGTTTTTCGATCATGCAGCGGGCAGAACAACGGGACCCAGAGTGTAGATAAACGTTATGAAAATAAAAGGTTATAAAACACGATCTCATGCGAACAAGAATCAACGATACACCTTGCGGCTCGGGCTTTGCGTCAAACAAAAGGTTCCCTGTTTGCTGTTAACAGCGAGATCCACTGTAATGGAGGGAGGCGGCAGATGCGAAACTAGAAATCCAGCGAAACGAACGTGTAAATGTATACATGGTGTGGATACGCCCGATGACAATAATAATTTCATTAAAGAAGAAGAAGAAAGAGAAAACAAACGAAAAAGAATGAGACAGAAAGAGAGGAAGAGAGAAACGTTACTGCTCGTTGGTCCCTGATATACATTATACAAATGAGTAGGAGAAAACGTAGGCTATGGGTAATAATTTTTACGAAATATTTATTTTTTAGACCCCTCTTTTCTCTCGCTGCTGGTATATAGACAGGCCAGCATAAAACGGTTCGATCCAGCAGCACTAATCAATTCTAGGTACAAGATACACTAAACGGCTATACACGTGAACGCAGTGTATACTCCCCTTTCACACTTTTTTTCCGGTTTACTACTCCCAAGAGACGTGTATATATACATACAGGGTGTTAATTTTAACTCGAGCACCTAAATTATTTCCGCTCTTATTGAAAGTAAGAAGAAATGACTAAATAGGATGTAATTGCTTTTTTTACTTTTTATTACGTTTATTTACTTCTGCATTCTTCGAACTGAAGCTAATTTCTTCGCCTTCAAGGTCATGGTGTGTTGGTCGTTGAACTCATCTTGACGCCGACTACCACATCGCGTTATAAAAAATACATGTTAATATGCAAAAAGAAATACGAGGACCTTGAAAAAACCGTTGAAATGACCTTCACAGAATTTTTTTTATCACCATCAGATGCACGCCTTAAAGCCATGTACCTCCTATTTAGTAATTTTTTCTTACTTTCAATAGTAGCGGAAATAATTTAGGTGCTAGAGTTAAAATTAACACCCTGTATAATCCACGCGTGTTTAGCTCGTCAGACTGCCAATCTTAGGGGATATATTGTAAAAAAAAAGTAAAGAGTACGATTTGTCAATTCCAGCTCCGTGTATGCGGTTCATGCATACAGGATCTGTGGATGTGTGTCCTGTATATTAAGAGAGGATACGCGTACAGTAGAACCGCCATTTTATAAAACCTCTGGTGTCTACCGACTGCTGCCCTGCCTATTAGAACTTTGCGACGCGGCTAAACACGTGTTTACTTTATCGAAACATTCGTGTACCGATCGGTATGAAACTAAATAACTTGACGGTGAATATTAAAATAGAATTATTAAATAATACGGATAATTATATAATACAATATAATAGACGGTAGATATTAAATTTATGTCGAAGCCCCGAAACCCCTCGAAGCCCAAAAATGTTTCGAGAATTCGAAACTACGTTCCAACTCACCCCTAATAAATGTATACTGGCCAATTACGAAAAAAAAAATCATGTTCAAGGAAGCTGATCCAGGTGGTTTCCGGTTAACAAGAAATATTTTTCATTAAAACACAACCTCGAAATCTAGAAATGAAAAAGGGGCGTCAAATGATTCGACAAATAAAAAGAACCGTTGAAATTCCAAAAGCAATCGAGGGGTTAGAACGCTGAGAATTCGGGAATGAAAGTCAAAAACGAAGAATGCGCGAGTTCTCTCCTCGTGTGTAATTCGATTAATGGAGGTTCTACTGTACATAAAGATACTCGCGCAGTATTGATATGTTCCCAGTTGAAAAGTGCTTGACAAAAAGCACGAAACTTTGTTAATACTTGCTCTTTATGCGTCAACGGAATAAATAATAAATATCTAAGATAAAGAAAAATAATACACATCTTTGCCCTGATAAAGATGCCGCATATGTTGTTACATTGTTCCTATCGTCAACAGGTACGTAATTAATTCTAACAGAATAAAAAAGAGGAATAAAAAAAAAGGAAGAGTTAGAAAAAAAAACAGCGAACGGTCATTCCTCTATAGGCTACATAGCACATACTTGTGGCTCGATGTAAAGCTACACACCGTCTAATACCGTCGGAACTACGCTTTTATTGTATCTCCTTAATCAGAGAGTAGGTACTATCGAACTAAACTTTTCTACTCTTTTTGTTTTTTTTTTCTTTTCTTTTCATATGCTTTCACCGTGTTATTGTATACACAAAATACTGATAAAATACCAATTAACCGGAGGAAGTTCAGATGTCTGTAAAACAAACAAGAAAAAGTACACAGAGACACGAACAAGAGTACTTCTTTTACTTGGACTTCGCGTAAACAGAAGCATTAACCCTTTCACAGTCCAATCAAACGACGAAATATTCGTGATAACAAACTAAAATCTCGATCGTGCCGTACATAAAAAATACCACGAGACACGCTTTAACAATAGAATCTCTACATTTACGATGTCGTACCGTTTTTCAGAAGTGAATTTTTTTTACATTTCCGATTTAACCAAAATATAACACAGATACATATAAAGAAAAAAATTTTACTATATATTATATATGTATATAAAGATTCAAAAAGTTCTATATGCAATAGTAAAACTTCAGCCAAGGACATAGATAGTTGAGCTACATTAAATATTTCTAGGTTTAATTTGTGGTGAACTGTGAAAGTGTTGAATCTAAAATTACAAGTTTCCCTATATCCGGCAAGTGGTGTGCAATAAATTGCATATGTAAACGAAGCTTCACTCGAACTTCAAACAGTCGTATATGCATACACTGCAAAAGAAGACGCTGCCAGCTATACACAATTGGCACATGCAATGTAAAATGTCGGTTCGTTTCAATACTCGATCGCGTGCTAAAAGGGCGTTTTTAACTCTATCGTACAAAAAAAAAAGCGGATAACCCCCGTACGTAATTTGTTATCGTGAATTACGCACGGTACTTGACTACAATGTTGTTTCGAAAAACATTCTACGTCCTTTCAAAAATCGTACTGTCCACTTTCAATAAATCGTTAAACGACGAGTACAACTCGGTCGCATGTACGTTGAACGACGTACTGGTAGTGTGATTACGCCTTGTTGGAGCATGAAATATGAATGCGCCTCGTGGTGGATGCAACAAGAACGAATGAGTCATACAATAAAGCCCTAAACGGTGTAATGCAAAAAAGCAACCTACCTTAGGGTCTCCATAATTGCCGAGTTATTTTTGTTTTTCTTTCGATAATCCGATTCGTTTTGCAAATAAGTACTTTTAAAAACGTGTTAGTTCGAACGAGCACGGTATGAACTGCAAAAAACATTCGTATTAATCGTAACGGAAACACGTTTTCTCGAAAACCCAAATAATGTCAAGCCATTCTGCGAATTCTTATGTACATATATATATATATAGTTTTTTTAATTCGTTTCTTATATATAAAATACGAGTTATAAGAAACGAATGAAAAAAAATGAACAAAAAAGATAATGGAAAAGAAAAGAAAATATGATTCGGACAAAGCTTACAATAGAGACGAAAAAGTTGGTCCCTTTTTACATTGTTCGTTCTTCGAACATTTACTCCAAGTAACCTTCGTCATTATTTTTTTTTTTTAATATGTTTAAGCTTACGTACCTCGTAAGAGGTAACGGGTTCGATGATTATCCTATATGTGATGTGTCATGACGATCGTATAAAACTCGAGATCTCGCGTGAAATACATGAAGCATTCTTTAAAAAGATGATGCATGTTGCTGGGATAAGTTGTTATACATAGAACACATTTAATGAGGGTAGATGCTACTCCTAGTCGGATACCTCGGTGTCCGGGTCAAGATCCCGTGTGGGGGTTGACGCGTTACTAGCGGACGCTGAATGTGTTCCTGGTCGATGTGTTCTTCGAGGATCAAACGGATCAATGACTATCTGTTCAGTTCCTTTAATTTCAGCCCGACAAAACGGACAACCTTGTCCTTCAGAGTCCTGCAAACACGCATGATATTTTTATGCATCTTCTTTTATCGGTAATTGAAATGTTCATGTGCTACGCTTATAATCTAACTTCCGTTTCTTATTTCTATTTTCTTTCTCTTCGCCTATTTCTAGCTCAAATCCTTCTCTTCTACTTTTTAGCCAGTCCAGCCCTAATGTAATAATACAACGGTATACAAAGAATTAAGTTAATTGTAATACCTGCCAAGCCGTTAAACAGGGAGTACAAAGTAGATGTCCACAGGGTTCTATCCTGACATCCTTGTCATTTTCTGCACAAATTTTACACAACTGGAATGTGCTGCCCATTTCACAGTATAGCTCATATTGTTCTGCAGTAACTCTTATATGTTCCTCCGGTGTAGGTTGTACTGCCCATGTTAAGTCTGGATTTACATTATGACCATCAGGATATAAGTAACTGAAAACAAACGTTTGAATGTCATAAATCCTTTCGAATTCTCTTAGTATTAACAAACAACAAATAATATACTCACAAGCCTTCCCGATATCCATCAAGCAAGGCTTGACATAAACTTTTATTGTGAGGTATAGTCTGAAGGATGTCTCCATCAGATGTAACATATCCAATAGCCCATTGTCCTAACCTTGTACAACTTAACCGGAACACATAACTTCCAGGTCTACAATACTTTTGTAAGCGTGCTTTTACTTCATCGTATGTGAGGAAAGCTACGTATCCAGGATGAGTGACAGCCAAAATTTGCCAATTACGTAAAAGTGTAGACCATGGTTGAAATAACCTGCAAGAACAGGAATGAAATTAATGTCTCTTCGATGAGTTTACAAAGTGCAATTACCTGTTTATATTTAGGTACTTACCTTGTAAATACATCGAACTCAAAATTGGAAATATAATCATTGCACGTAAGGTCTATCGTGGATTTCAATGCCATGGCTTGTAGCACAGAACTAATTGGATGAACTTCGTTCAACTTATCCCTGAATACTTTCCATGGAACCAGTGTACTAAAAACAAATGAAAAGGTCGTTTATCACTGACCTGTCTTTCATTTTATACAATATGTGCTTTATACGTGAAAAATTAATTTTCTCAATGAAAATCAATACAAAAGATACACAAAAAGCGCAATTGGTGTATTCATTAAATATTTACTCAAATAACAATATGATAACCTATAAAGTACAGAATACTAAATCTCTTAATAAATCTTACAATCCTTAAGAGAAACTATCATGTTTGGTTGACTAATATACAAAGTTCAAAAAGATAAAATATGACAGTCATGTTATTCTGTCATGGGATATTTCCACCATCATCGTGCGCAGGTGTATAGTCAATGTGTGTGTAAGCTACACGCTACTACATAGTGGAGATTGGCGGCCGGCACATCAGTGCAAAAACAGACCTCCGACAGAACGGTTCAGTTTTCTCCTTTCGACGTTTTACAACATATTTGTGGTAAGATTCGTTTGATTTTTATTCGTGATATTATCATCTAGCATTATGTTCATGTATCAATGCTTGCATCGTACACGCAGAATACACACAGGGTTGAAATTCAGCATGATTCTACATAAAATCTCGGGCGACTCGTGCAACTTGATAGCACGGAGGATTTTATGAAGTTTCGTAGACGAACGGCAGATGGCAATCAACTGCGTTGTTACGCAAAATTTTGAAAGTTACACAGATATTTCGAAGAGCAACACCTTCGATCAATAAATCATTTTTTTTCTTCACTTATCGTCCTATCGTATTAGAATGTAACCAAAGACAAAAAACATCTTGTAGTTTGTGTAATCTTATCTTACTATGGTTATCAGTCTCATCCAGTCAATTCCTTCTCGGTTTTGCTGAAATTTATACGATAATCTCTTTATCCTATACCTCGGTAAATTCCCAATGTTTTCGACGGAACTACGCTGGCGATACTGTTTATCTTATACGTTGTATCACACGTCGTAAAAAGGCTATTTGTACCACAGTGTTTGCACTGACAGTTTCAGGAACAAGGTCGTGAACATACTGCGTACTGTACATCGAAGAATGCATTTTATAAAATTCGTGCTGCCAGTGGGATTTACTCAAGTTATCCGAAATTTTTCAGGCATGTAATCCGATAAGTTTCTCACCTGCTCCGCCTCCCCTCCCCTCGTTGCTGTGAGAACAAAGTAACGGTAGTGCGATCTTTTTGTTTCAAGGATGAAATTTACTGCGGCGGATGATACATATGCGCTTCTAAAGTTTGAATTCTGATATTCAGCCTGAAGCACCGAATGTCATTTCATAAATTCACTGTCGAATAACATTTACATTGTGCAATTATTACATATACCGAGAGATTCGTCTTGCGAGGCGAAGCAAGTGGTTTCCTGGCCAATGTTTATAAATTGCATCGTCGAAACAACAGGATGACACTATGACTCAGAGGTTCTCAATTTGTTTCGAGTACGATTCCGTTGGAATATTTGAATTCTCTTTGATGCACGCAAATGCAACGCGTTATTTTTGTAGCATGCTTTCGAAATACAAGTTTTTGAAAAGAGTATTGTTAACCTATCAATCATTTACTTTTCTATTCGTTGATATAGGTATATATACACAGACTGGTACAATTGTAAAGGAATGAAAATTGACCGATATGTGTGAATCCACCTGTATACATATAAATTTCAAAATACCCCCAGTTATGACAGATAATGGAAATCGTAGTTTCGCACGCCAATGCCATAACTATCTGTGTGCAATACGCCATGCATGAAGAAGTTGCAAGTAATCATTGTACGAGTAAGGTTAGGGTTATATGTATTATGCGTGATCTGTAACGCTCACATACATACATCTTAACGCTCGATTTATACAGTGTCCAGTCGTGGAAGTAAAGTTTTTCTAACCTACTTCGTAGAAATTTTGTATTGATCGTGATAATATCATTTTAACTTACCAAATTTTCGATAAATTTGACAGACGTGTGATAGTAAATATTTCTCCTGTGACTAGTAATTTATAGGTTATTATCGTATCTCCTTATTGTTTACTAACACCACTTTCGCTTTTTGCGTTGTGCTTGTAAAACTTCATACTTGCAACAAGCAGCCAATTTGTCAGCAGTAGTAATTTGTTAATGTTAATTCAGGCATTAATGTATAATTGAGGACACGATATTTATATATGGATTGATTGCAGTTGCGGCAACGGCAATGAGCGGAAACGACAGTTACAAAGATGCGAAATCAATCTACGATTTCACCGCCAAATCCATCAAAGGCGAAGACGTTCCTCTAACTAAGTGAGCAATTAAACTGATCTTTCGAACGAAGACAATTGCGTGATACAACATTTAATAATAATGCCGATACATTTACAGATACAAAGGACACGTGTGTTTGATTGTAAACGTGGCATCGAAATGCGGTCTTACGGCGACTAATTACAAGGAACTGAACGAACTATACGACGAATACGCTGAATCCAAAGGTACAATAAAATAAATAACTTATTTTTTTTTTTAGGAAACACTAAACTAATATATTTACAGGCTTACGAATTTTGGCCTTCCCTTGCAACCAGTTTAATGGACAAGAGCCAGGAGGTAGCGAAGAGATATGCAGTTTTGCCGACCGACACAAGGTATTTGAATACTTATTACAATGGCCTGCATTTATATGCACGCGACATATAATCCAATAATTCTTGCCGCACAATTCATGAACTACAAAACCACTAATGGCAAGAATTATTCGTGCAGTGAAACAATACATAAAACCCTGGTTGACTAAAAAATTAAATTCTTTTTTTGTAGGTAAAGTTCGACCTGTTCGAAAAGATCAACGTCAACGGCGACGACACGCATCCTCTGTGGCAATATTTGAAGAAAGAGAAGGGAGGAACTCTGGGGAACTTTATCAAATGGAACTTCACCAAGTTCATCGTGGACAAGGAGGGCAAAGTGGTGGAGCGACACGGCCCTAACGTAGATCCTAGCAAACTGAAAAGCCATCTCGAAAAATATTTCTAATTCCGCGTACGGTTTCCAGAATATTTTTTCTACATTTGCAACGATACGTACTCTACTATACAGATATATATATATATTCAAGAAAAATATCACTGAACAAACTACAGAAACGAACAAAATCGTCGACACAATTATTGTACATCGTGCATCGCAGATCTTAGATATGCGGTATTCACTCTACCAAAGCTTTAATCCTCTGCTTTCATGTCACTGAAAATATACTACTCTTATATATTATGAACACCGTAGGCTAGTCTTTTTTTATTTGCCGATAAAACCGTTCTTTCCGTGAATATCGACAAATATCTAAGTACTTCAGTACTCTGTGTATAAGTGAAACAATAAAAAGGGCATTGCACCCAAGTTCATTGAATTCTTCTGCGTGAAACCAATTCCTATATATCGCATAAATTTGTAATAATTGTATATACCCCGTCCTTTCCAGTTCGCGTCCTAAAAACCATTTTCGTGTCTTTCGAAAGGACATTTATATAGGTGTTTCTTTTTTGTCGGTGAATCACCCTAGTGAGACCACTCTATCGAGCCTCGCCGCCTTTCTGAACGAAAAAATTCGGCCGTTTATATATTTCTCTAGGGCCAATGCTTAGTATTTAATGACAAGAGGTTCGGGTCTCGAGGGCGTTGAAGGGATGGCCGCACGAGACAATTAAATTGAGTCGCATAAAACGACGCTAAAAATAGACTTTGTCCACGGAACGGAACGTAAACGCTGTGCATATAACGTAGCGCCAAAGTATACAGAGTGAAAGACACGAAGGGTTCATAACTTCTGGGAGTAGATAATAAATCCCCAAATAATTAAACAAAAAAGCTCTGATAAAAAGGGTTGAAACATTACGATTTTCAAACTTTAAAACAATTGTTTGTTTCCGTTAAAGCGAGTAACTTTCTCGCTTCGGGAGCTATTGTACCTTATGGAAACAATGGATTACCTTATCATTTCTTCTTTTCCTGATTACAAAAGGTTTTCCACGGTTTTTATTCCTCTTTTTTTAACAATGCTCTTCATTGTTTCCGTACGGTACGATAGCTCCCAAAGCGAGAAAGTCATCCGTTTTAACCGAAACAAACAATTGTTTATAAGTTTGAAAATCTATTTTTCGATTCGTGTTTATTTGGACTTTCTTTTCATCTTTTAACGAGTACAATCTACCCCAGAAATTATGAACTTTTTTTTTGTTTCACCCTGTATATATGTATACGCGCGCGTCAGGCACTCTCGACACCACCATAAAACATGAGACAATGGGGGAACACGAGTACCGTCGAAGAAATTTATAAACTCGCTTTGAAAATACTCTTTCGAGTCGCACGTGAAACACGTCCCTGTTCCCCTGCGCCTGAAAGACGATAGGGTCCGTCGGACGCAATATCCGGGAAGTAGGCTGGGTGAATCACTCTTTCTCGACAGCCAAATTCCTCCAGTTTCCGCGATACATATACATATACATATGTATACCCGTTTCTCGCCGCTTACACACACAGGTTGTGTCACCTGTTGGCTGCTCGGCCGCCGGAAGAAGAGCTGCTGTCCTCTATCTCGAGCAATTTAAACGAGACCCCAGATGTTCACAATAGAATTTCTTCACAAACGACACACAGCGCGGGTTGCGACGGGGCAGAGCCAATAGCATTCTTCTTTGTAGAAACTTGCTTTTGCCAAAGGATTGTGTCTTAGACCAGTGTTTCCCAACGTGGGGTAATTTGAATACTTCGGGTGGGCAGTTATCGAATCACTGACATTCGTCAGCAACAGTTTTACTTATGTGCTTTTTTCATTTGACGTAGTTATAAGTGTCAAACTGTTTCAGAACTTGGTTTGCTATTATGCTAGGAGGAGGCATCGAGATGTTTGAGGCGTTGAGGTTAGGAAACACTGCCTGTAGTCTGTCTGTATGTTAATAATACTGCTCCCGCCTGTTATTAAAACTATGTCCACAGTACTGAAAGTCTGGCGCATGTACAGAAGGTTTAATAAAGCTTAACACGTTATCTGTCCCGTTTGGAATTCTGATTGAAGTAATAACAAAAAATCCACAGTTGCATAAACATCCCACGGACTAGCGGCAATATAGACAATCGTCTAAAATACGTTTAATTCGTATTCTCACTGTCGACGAATTTTAATTGTGACCCATTTTAATCACCTTTGTTCTAATTCGCACTCTCCCTCTCTTTTTGCGAGCAGTTTCAGACAAAAACAGTTTCCGGAACTTCCATTCCACTGGAAAAATCTGTATACCCGGGAGCGACAGTGTGACCTAGTAGCATATTATACAGGGTGAAACAAAAAGAAGGGTTCATAACTTCTGGGGTAGGTAGACTCGCCAAATGACGAAAAAAGTTCTAATAAACATGGGTCGAAAAAATTATTTACAGCTTCAAGAATATTAATTTTTCGACTCGTGTCTATTAGTACTGTTTCTTCATCATTTGGCGAGTACTATCTCTCCCAGAGATTACGAACCCCTTTCTCTGTTTCTCCCTGTATAACCTCCCAGAAGAACAGAGCACACCTAGAACAGCCCAATCCTTTGAACAAACGGGGAATCCAACACACGGTTTTGCTCTAGTGGGAAAAATGGGTCGATCCGCGTCCCAGGCAGTAATATTCAGGCTACGGCGGGCCGATGATATTATTACAGGGCATCATCGTGTCCCCGTGCGAGCGGGTCAAGGATGAAAGGCAAACCACTCGACACGACCACGACGACCCCAGAGTCGCGAAAATATACAGTGTCTCTCTTTCTTCCTTGTACGTTTCCGTTTGAAATTCGTATTTCGAAGAAAGTAGGCGACCATGCGCGCCGCCGATAACCGAGTAACGTGATGCAAGTGGTAGAGAGGGGGCGGAGCGGGGGTGATGGGGGAGGAGCGAAGACCAGCGATTCGTTGAGTCGCGCGTGTCCTTCCTGAATTTCAATCCTGAGCAGCCCGCGCTTTACGTCACCGTTGAACTGGGTCACGTCCTCTATTGCAGGAGTACCCCCGTGTGTCTCGAAATTGAACGTTTCAAATGGGATACATATTCTGTACCGTACGCACGCGCACGATTATGTATATAAATACTATATATATATAAACATATATGTACACATACACGTATATATATATGTATATATATCTATGGATAGACGGTGCGCGTGGTTAATGTACAAAACGAAGCTGAGAGATACTAACGCTATAATTAGTCGTCCTTGCTTGCCGACTGATCCGAGGCTCGCCTCCATTCATAGATCCGTCGCTTTTCCAACACGTACCGACGACGGCCCCGCCGTTCCTCGGTCTATTCCATGTGGATCGCTGCGCGCCTCGTCACTAGTAATAGGCGATACAGTATCGATATTTCGAATAATCGATACTTTTCAACTGAAATATTGATATGTTGTATCGATATTTAATGTGACGATATTATTCCAGTATCGATACTTAACCCTCATAAACATCGAAATTTCGATACAATCGTTGCAATTTGCTATAACAGGTCGTAAAGAAGATGGACCAATCGAGAGATTCCCATAAACTTTGCGATTGGTCGATTTCTTTTCCATTCTGTTGCCTGAAAATAAATGATTTATTTTCATGTTTCATGAATTTTATTACTTCTAATTTAATTTCAAGTATCGATACCGATAATATCGATATTTTTATCGATACACATTTATACCAAATATCGATGCAATTCAAATGTACCGCCATCACTCATATCGCCTCGTCACTCTTGCGGCAGTTCCGCTCGCAAAATCGGGATACTCGAACCCGTCGTTTTTGTTATTTTCACTCACTTTGTCACCCTTTCGGACGCGGGAGGAATACATTTATTCTACATGTATTCATACATCCGTGTCTTTCCATCGGTGATCGTTAATTTCCGAATGACACGATAACATATAGCCGGCAATGATTTATAAAATGTAAATTCACCGGATAAAACAGGAAAATAGCGGTTATAGAAGGCGGAGATTCGATCTTAAGAAAGAAAACAGATATCTTGGAATAGGGCAGAGGTGCACAACATTTAGTAAATTAACCTTTCTAATATCACTAAGAAAGTCAAGCCACTTGGTCCAACTTCAGAAAAGTCTTATTTTTATAATACTCTTTTTCACCCACTGTATTTTGAGCGAATCTAATAAATATCACCGCTGACTCTGGATACATTTTGCCTTCCGTGGAAGATTTCTAACCACCAGGCGGCCAGATGCAATTACGCAATATATATATGTATGTATATACACAACGAAAATACACACCGATGGAAAATGTCGATGGAGCGGCTGGAGGAGCCCCGCGCGCGTTTCAAGCATGCTTCTCCGTTCGTTTCAAAGGCAGCACCACCACCACCGCGTGTGAGTATCCGTGTGACTCCCTCGACGATGCCTAACCGTTAACCACATTATCGACATTCATATCGAGAGCATCGTCATCGCTCGACCGAGCTCGATGATGCTTTCAACGACGACACGCTGATGAGGAGACTAAACAACCTACCCTGCAGCACATCCCCTGAACTCTCGGTCCCAGACGATACTCGCGATATGGGGTCATTCCACGCGAAATCAGACACCTTTTGGAGTAACATTTAAAAATGTTATTCGAGGCTTTGTTACCAATCGCAGCGCGTAGCCAACGTTACCGCAGGAACTCGGCCGGCAGACTCGCGCTCTGATTCGTCGAGGTTATATCGTGAATATCTTGTTAACAAAGCCTGGGATAACATTTTTGCTAAGGAAAAACTTGTTTCAAATCATCTCACAAGTCTCCCATTTCCGGGTCCTCCAACATTTTTATTACACTCTGTATACTAAACTGATCAGGAACTTGGGTCCGTGACGGTAACGCCACATGATTTCGATCGGTGATAGCGGGCAAGTTGTGAGTCAACCGGAGGCCAATCTCGTGTGCGTCCCGGTAAACGGTAGGCAGACGCGATAGTCGCGAAGAGCCGAGCTAGCCAGGGCTGTGGGGGCCAGCAGGCCGAGCGAACCACCACCACCAAGCCGCCGCCGATTCGTACAATTCGCTCCGTTTAATTCGCTTTAATCGCGACGTCACGTCCCCTTCCTTCCGCTTCGGCTCCACGTCCGGATACGAGGTTAACTCGCCAAGCTGGCAACGGGGACAGGAGGGGACACCCACCGAGGCTTTTTCGTCCTATAATTCTTCTCAGCAGACACGGATAGCTGATAGACCCGTCGTGCCGCCTATCAATGATGTCGATTCAACACCGACCCCCAGCCCCCGGAATTAATACAGAGGCGAAAGTATACAACCTCCGGAACGAATTCGCTTTTGCAGACGGCCAATATTCCCTCCCGCCTACGCGAGACCCGTTATTCTCTTGAGGGATACTAGCAAGTATGTGTATACGTTTAGTTTTCCTTTCATTCAATCATCATTCCGAAACTGTAATTAAATATTCACTCGGATATTCCCCCAACAAAACAGAACATTCTACCAATTGATTGTTATTAATATTTATAAATATATTTTGAGTAAATACAGCCGAAGAATACAAAAATAAATATTCTTTCTGGTCTTAATAAATTCGTCCTACAAGAAGTTAATTCGAACCGATACGCCTGGAGAATTTTACCGGGGATCTTCGGCATAATAACCCCTAATCTACCACTCTCGGCGCTGTTCGAGTAACGAAGAAGTTTCAGGCAAAAGGAAACATAGAAATTGCTCGTTCTTTTAATACTTAACTGAAACTGGTATACAGTAAATCCTCGATTTACGACAATTTACAAACATTAAATATTTCATAAACTAATGACCGTATGCGGCTGAAACAAATATCATTAGCTTCAGAATTCCAAGCTCTATCACTGTGCTAGACCTCATTAAAAAGTCAGTTTTACCACCTAGGGACTTCTTCTTGTTAGTGCAGAGGTGCCTTCGAACACGCATCGAGGATTCACTGTACACCTTCGCGTCTCTCGTGGCACCGAAATCGTGACAGGGAATAATACTTTCACGGTAATTCATTTCGAGAGCGTGAATTGTCGTTACAAAACGAAAGGTCAACTCGAGGTTTCGCCCCGGATCAACAACTCCGTTTGAACCCCGGGAGATCGAACATGTGCGCGCGCGCACGACCTTTAAGCGAGCTCTCGAAACAACAAGAAACGCCGAAAGAGGAAAACCATTCGACGACCCGAATGATTTTTCATGAGTGGCCAAGAAAATCCAGGTGCCGCCTGGGACCTGGAAATATAAGATTCTTCAGTAGTTCGCGCGCGTCACACGATATGAACTATCTAAACAACTCATTACATATTTGTTGTATGAAAAAACGTTTTAATGAATTATATAGCATTTTAAGGCACGTCTCGGATGGATACATCTTGATTTCATTATATCCTCTTTTTTTAGATATTAAGGTGACATTGAGTTTTCTCAAGATCAATGCATCTTTTTTTAATACCATCATGCTATAGCTCGTAGAATTCGTATATTCAGCTCTTCATGCGTCATCAGACTTGTGAAAATAGAAATTCACTTACTTTCACTCATCGAGAAATTGTTGAAATTGATCGTGAAATATGTTTACGAAGACACTTTGTCTTTGATTAAACGTTGAAAAACCGAGACTCGATTTTTCAATGACTTCCTTTACCCTGCCCCCTTAACCCCTTGGGTACATTTCTCGACTGAGACTCGTCGCGTACTAGTATATAAATATATAAGTATATAAGTATATAAGTACTATGTACATTATTATTAAAAAAAAATGAAATCTGTTCCATATGCAAATTTTGTTTCAATAAATCTGTACTCCAAGGGGTATAGAGAAAAATTAACGATTCGCCGATCTCACGTATCGGTTCAATATAACGAAGAGAGAGAAAGAGTTAGGCCATATAAAAGACAACTGCTACACAGCGCCGCCGCCGAGATCGGCACTTTGTCACCGCGACGAGGGGCTAAATTCAATTAGATTTACCCGGGGGAAGTAAAGACACATTAATGAAATAATCGTAGGAGACAAGAAACGGAATGCTCAACCTCGTTGAATTCCATTGTGCCTCGACGGTTTTTTTCTCATATGGCTTTTCCCAGCCCACATCCGGATATCGTTATACGTATCGTGAAGAGAGGAGATTCTGCCCCCCCTCTCATCCATCTCACGGGCTCCGCGCGAACTACGATCCTTCACAGCTTATACACATACACCGCGGCGCCCCCCCCCCGCGGTGCCACCACGCAACTGTGCCCTCTCTCTATGTGAGACGGATAGATGATGACTTCGGTCTCCTTTTCGATAAAAGCTCACCCCTTGCCACCAACTTCCGGTACACTCATCACTAAAAACATCCATTAGAGCGAGAACGAGTCCGGCGCGATCGTGTTCCACGGGAAACACAAATTTAAATTCTGTTCGACTTTCGGAACCGGTAATGTGCCCTCGACCGGTGTGGGAAAAAACAACGGACGTGCTTGAAAATTTAGTTATAAAGTTAGGTTAGTAGTAACCACTGAGTAGACATGGACACGAGCGGGGAAAGGTATCGAAAATTGTACCCGGATTACATGATATTCTGGGGGGAATTCGATGTTTGTAATGTAGTGTATAAAGTTGGATAATGATGAATCATTCTGTAATGTCAACATTTCCTGAGCGATATAGTATCGATATTTTGAATAGCGATACCTTTCAATTCAAATATCGACATTTCGTATAGATATTTCGAATATAGGTACTTTTCAATTCAAGTATCGGTATTTCGTATAAACATCGAAATTTCGATACAATCGCTGCATTTGCTGTAACATAACAGGTCCTAAGGAAAATGGATCAATCCCGAGCATCTCACAAAGTTTGCAAACGGTCGGTTGCTTTGAGGCGACCTACATATGTATGTGTCGTTTAATCGACACGAGTGTACGAAACGTGGAGAGCGTGGTCGTGCGCACAGCATCGGCGAAAAGGTCGAATAAAAATACAATCGGGATGCTTACTTTTTTTTTTCGCGGTACCGCGTAGGCGTGGATACCCGTAAATATCGTTTCCGGTCTAGTAAGTTGATCGGAGCTTCGTGTTTATCGTATATCGAGAATCGAATTAACACACACGTGTTTCCTACGAAGTTACGTGTGGACTACATCGATGTTTAATTTTTTATTGTCTATTGTGAACTCGTGGCCCCGAGGAGGATGGCAATGATGTATCGATATTTTCGACAATATGGATGTTTTTCCAATCGATATTTGGAGAGGATGCTTCACTAACGATGTGTATCGATTAAAATCGATAGCAACTGGTCAATGACAGTTGCATCGATACATCGAATGTTTTTTTTACCGTTCCTATCTGGCCCAACGAAAAGAATGACGACGAGTTGCGCGACGAGAGGCGAGGCGCGTACGGTGGGCCGGATGTCCGCGGATCATTTGACCGGAAACTGAAAGTTCGCGCATCGGCGTGAATGCCTGCCCGATAAATTCTTCGAGTCCCTGTTCAGCGTCGTTCTCGGAAGACACCGTGGTGTGGCCACACGTCGAATACAATTTCTTTCACCCTTTCTATGTTTGTGTCGAGTGTACCCGTCATGAAACAACATTAGCACATTTCTATGCTTTTTGTCCTAAAATATTCTAAAATGTCTTCAAATTATAAATATGTGTTTTGTTTTACCTACTAAATGATACTTTAATTAGGAAATGCAAATTTTGTTTGTTTATTAACGAGTATGACACATATTCGTGCTTTTAACAAGTTTTAGAATATTTTAGGACAAAAAGAGAAGAAAAATATCACTTGAAAAGAAAAAAAAGAAATATGGAGCAGTATACAATAAATCCTCGATGAGTGTTCGAAGGCTCCTCGCCAGTGACAAGAAGTCCCCAGATGGTAACACCGATCCTTCAATGACGTTTAGCACAGTGATAGAGCTTGGAATTCGGAAGCCAATGATATTTGTTTCAGCTGTATATGGCCATTAGTTGATGAAATATTTAATGTTCCGTGCCGAGGAGCCTTCGTACACTCAGCGAGGATTTACTGTACTCTTTAGACAACTACTTTCGTTTTCGTTTCTCTGCACTTCATAATTTTATAATCTCATTCCCCACCCTGTACATATATACCAAATGGCTCGTTGCCCGTTAATAAATAAACAAATAAAAAAAACAGAATCGGGGACTCGCAAGCGTATACGGAATACCCGATCCGACTTCCGCGGGAGAGAGTCTAATATAACCCCGATCCCGCCGACGGCGCGCTCGCATCAAGTATTAATAAATATTTTAGCGTTTCCCAGGAAGCTTATTCTATTTTCAACCAGGCATTTCCTAATTTCACCTCGGCGGGAACACGTTTCTGGTGTGTGTACTACTACAAAAGCTATCGGTCGTGATACCATTACCGAGATATCATTCATCGTTTGTGTAGCATACCGTTTGGAGAACAGAAAAAAATGTTTCTTCTTTTTCCATTTGCCGATTATTGTTTATTGTCCGCGTGGAATTTTTACGAAACGTTATTTTATTACAAAATTTTTTTTACAGAAGGTTTAACCACGGGGATCTGTATATAGGTACTCACGAAGCAGAGAATTCCTTGGAAGAGGCAGCTAAAGATGGATCTCTGCGAATCTTTTGTGAACGAAGGACAAAAGAACGTTCGAAGTACTTATTTCCGAGTTTTCCGTTCCGATAAATCGACGACGGTTCTGGGCAAATGGGGATCCAATTAAAGAAAAAAAAAAAGAAAAAAACTGGTCTCGAGAATTCATTAAGAACATTAGGGTCCGGGATCCGGAGACAGTTGCCGTATTAGCGCGAAGCTGCCGCTTCCGGTGTGATCGGAATTCCATTTATACCTTCGTTACGGAGCATCGGACCGTGTAAATCGTCAGGACGAACCGTTAGCGAGCATTGTCAGCCGGTTACTGTCCCCATTTACCACGAACTAGTGATGAGCGATTTAGTATCGATATTTTATATATTATATTTAACAATATTTTATATACATACATATGTATATGTTATATCGATATTCCATGTGATCATATATTCCAGTAGTATCGATACTCTGGGTATCAATCTATATATCCAAACAATTCAAACATTTCGCCATCACTGCCACAGATTCGAGCAACAATATGTACGAGACGCGATGGAAAGGAAAAATGAAGATTTGGGGATTCAAATACATACGACAAATCCCTCCCACCCACGGTCACTAGGTCTAACGGCGGAATCAAGTGAAACAGGACAGTCGACTTCTGGTTACATCCGTTTCCTTGATTATCCCACCGGTCTTGAACCAATTTTCAAGGGTGGGGACCGGAGCCGTTCATTCGGTGTCGTTTTACAAAACGATACACTCGACACCTACTTTTACTGGAATACACACGTCATAAACGCGGGTTGCCGGGTTACGTGCCCCGCCGTCGCCGCGTAGCGATTTATCAGCCGGTATAAATAAACGGCCAGAGCAGCGGTTCCGAGCCAATTCATGAATGACTGACTGCCCCTCCCCCCCAACCCCCTCCCAGAGATCCTCGCGCGGTCGGTCTCTACGGCGGACACCGACGCAGAGTTGTGGCCCACTACCATTTCCAAATCAATTTTCCCGATGGTGTACAAAATCTTTCATTTAGAAAATAAAATATTTCTACCGGAATGATCGGTGATCAAATCACTTTTTCCCGATGGTGTAAAAAATGTGTCATTTAGAAAATAAAATATTCCTACCGGAATGATCGGTGAGCAAATCACTTTTTCATGAATTTTTCTATCGCAAGGAATTGTCTAATTTTATGAAGGCGTATTTTTATATAGAATAGAAGTCTTTCTATTACTGGAAAGTCGTGTTCCGTCCGCAGAAGTATACTTATACTATTCTGTCAGAAATAAGAAATCGAACGACTATATACATACACTCGAAATTCCGAAATCGGTATAATTTAATTTATCATGCCGAATCATGCTGGATCGTTTGAATAAAATTGATCGAGTAGCTTTTACTCCGAGTACATGACACGAACGGTTCCGGTTGAAGCGGTATCAGCGCCCGCGACAAGGATAGCCGAATATATACATACGGTTTTCGTATCCGTATTGCGAATGGAGCGTGAATCGACGTTATCCGTTGCGTAGTCAATGGAATCTCATACTTTTACGGTCTGTCTCGTAGTGCACAATTACGCGCGCTTAGAGTGGTAAACAATAAAATCTATGGTGAGCATTTACGTGACAATACTACGATAACGATGTTATGAAATGCCTATTCTAGTGTATGACTCAGGATACGCGAGAAACGGGGAAGAATATAGTATAGTTCCCAAAACAGGTGTAAACGTATTACCAACCTGTAATAATACAGAAATTCGCGGAGAATAATTATTACTTCATACCGTTCCAATTCCATTTGCCTCTGTGCCTTTAACTTTGAAAAATTACTTCAAGAATTTTCAACGTTAATCTTGTGCTCTTAAAAAGGGTACGACTACGAAGAATTTTCAATTCGCTACGGGATACGGGGTCGCGGAAAGATCGTCGATGCTTGTTCCGGAGGTTCACGGTGTGAAGAAAGAACACTTCCGGCCGACGAAATATATTTCGCATACGCGTCAGCTGCACATGAGCCGACACGTCCTCGATTTTCAGTTGCACGCGATAGCTAATGTCAATATTAATGGGGGAGACGCGCAGCCGTTTTTAGGTTAGGTGTGCGCACGTGCGAGGGACCCCATATCGCAGCGCGCGTTTATTATTCGTTTTTACGCGCGCGCGCACGCACGCACACGCACACACACACACACACAAGTCTCGCGAAACGCACGCGACACGACCAACGGGGACAGGTGTATCCTGTTTACCACACACACATATATACATACACACACACACACCTATCGAGAAGAGGAAAACGGAACCGAACGGAAGCGTATAGGAAACGGATGCCTAGTGTCCGACTGACGGTTACGCACCTGATCCCGAAGCTCTCCTTCCAGAACTCGGCCGCGTCCGCCTTCGTGATACGGAACTTGTGGCCGGCGAACACACCGTTCGGGAATATGGCTTTCAATTCGGACAGCATGTGGCTGAACACGAGGCTGAGCTTGGTCAGATTACGACGATAATGGGACGTCTCGTCGAACATCTTCTCTTTCCCCTCTTTGAACAGCTTCACCGCTTGTTTGCACTTTCTCATCAGGTTGTTGATGAACACGCAGAAGTGCTCGTTACTGTGCAACATCTGCATCCTATCCTCGTATTTACTGTATATCAGTCTCAGACGTTGATACGTGTCGGGGAGAATGTCCAGAATGAACGGGGGTGAATTTTTCAGGTTCATACGTTGATGTTGACACAGTTTCACCACCTTGTCCATCAGCTTCCAGGTCTTGTCCAGCATACGTTTGTCGGTAGACAGTTTTGAGAGTGTCATAGGGTCGGCGAAACGGCCGTGAAGCTTCTGAAAAATCGAACCTATGTGCACCGTTCTGGTACGACTGCTGTGTCCTCCCGACGACATCTTGACGTGCGCGTGCATATCCCCCGACGACGACGACGAACGACACACCGGGACTCCCTGGCGGTGGTGTGTGTGTGTGGTGCTCGCCTTCGGACGCGAGCTACGCGCGCACTCTTATACACTTATATATATTATATATATATGTACACCACCTTCGTGGAACCACCGACGACGACGACGGACGACAACAAGCCTCGCGCTTTAGGTTAGCCAATCTGGCCCCTGCACACCCGCGATACGATATACCGCATTTCCTTTTTACCGAGACGCGTACGCAACCCCGACGACCTTCTCACGGAGTCGCGACCACCAGACGTGACATGATGTTACGCGATACCACATCCTAGGTCCAGCTATACCGTACTGACAACAGCGAACGGCAACAACGAATCGACACTGACACACGGGACCAAGCGTGCCGTGTGTCTCTCGCAGTCTCTCCTTAATTTGTAGTTTCGCTCGCAGCCGCGTGACGCTTCGATGGCGTTGCTGTAGCGCGCCCTATTCAAACCTGCTCCGCGAACCTTTCGAATGATAATGTTAAAATTTAACTGGATTTGGTTAAATCCCTAAAATTTAACGGTTAAATCTTATCTTTGATCATCTGCAAAAAGGAATTCTTATCGAAATGAATCGAAATCATGGATCTTGAGCTGAATTTTTTTCAAAGGACTTTTTATATAATTGACGGGATGGGGGTACGTTAAAAGTAGCATACAATTCGATTTCGTTGTTTCGGCTTATGCAAGTTTATTTGAGCATAAAAACCAGAGGAACAACAAACGTATTTTCGGTACAAGAAAACGAACGTGTGTTTCCGTGCATGCTTTTATAATGCAATCGTTTTAACAATATACTATACAGGATTCCTTACGACATAACGAATAAGTTAAGAATTACAAAAAGAGAGCGACGGAATTATAAATTAAACGATACTCGTTTAATCGGTTAATTAATCGTACAGGTTTGACTGGTGTACATCTTTAAGTAACAAACAAAATTATGCATAATTGGACTGATTCGGTATCCGTTATCTTGTATTCATTAACGATAAAATATAACGATTGCTTTGCATTATTGTGTGTGTGTGTGTGCATCTTTGCCTAACATTTTATATCCTTCGAAATCGATAACACGTTATTTTCTCTGCTTCGTCGCTCTGCGTTTCGTTCGATTATGTTATCTTGATCTTTCGTTGGCAAGTTTGAATACGAAGTATTAGAGTGATTCTACTGTAAAGAAACAGACTCTTGTACTGTTTCTTTATTCTGTAATCGGATATTGTTGTCTGAATTCTGAAACTACTACTGTTGATTAAGTTGCTTGGCAGCCTTGCTCCTACTCTGCGCTTGCATTTAAAATACAGGTTACCTGGCATCTAACTGAATCTTCGTTGTAATTACGTAAACCTGTTGTCACCGATTTTCTAAATAATAACTTAATCGTAGTAAGATAAAACTCGTCATTAAGAACCAACTCGCAGGGATCGACGCCAGAACGCAATATCTCTCATCTGAAACATTGTCAATGTTTATTGGTATTTAGGTTAACGTCAATCTACATTCATATATTCGTATTAATGTTCATTAAAGACGTTCACGAATCATGCATTTATTTGAACAACGCGTGCAGTAATTCTAAATCATACCGAAATATCACGAGACACAAGAATTAGAGTAATGCCAGGAAGAGGAATCGTTTTATTTATTACAAAATTATTTTACTTTTCTACGTGGAATCTGTAAAGGGGGCTGTGACGGAATGGTAAAAAGACATTGTTTTTTTGTTTACCATAGCATATGTACATAAACGTATACACATATATGTATTTAATATCGTTAGAGAGATGTAAAGTACCAAACCAGAATAAAAGGAGTAAGCAGTAACACACATAACACAGACGCAAATTTACCTGTCATTTGGTCAGACTTCTTAATTGCAGCCCATCCTAAGCTTCTTTCAACTGCCATCTTCCATTTTTTGTACCTAGCATCTCTCTCTATAAAAACAAACCGAATATAATGCTACATAGAGTAAAATATAAATATATAAAACACCTCATTGTCGGTTATGTTTGCTACCTTCTGGTGTTGTAGTTGGCAAAAATGTATCCGTTGGTACAGTCTCCACTTCTTCACCTTCCAGCTCCCAAAGATCTATACCCTCCGCATGCCCTGCAGCCATCGCTGCTCCTAAAGCTGTGATATCCGGCATAGTTGACCTGACTTTTGACACATTGAAAAAACCAATCAATGATATACTTTCCATCCTACAAAACATACACCCCCGGAGATAAAGTGTACTTACATACTGGCGTGCCGCAAAGATCTGCTTGCAGCTGCATAAGAAGATTATTCGTCGACATTTTCCCATCTGTGTGCAACTTGGTCGGTGGAAAGCCGCAGTCTTTGTACATAGCTTCTAAAATATCTCTTGTCTGGAAGCAAACGGCTTCTAACGATGCTCTTATTATATGTTGCTTCGTGGTGAACGCGGTAAGACCGCAAATAATTCTGCGCACGACAAATATTCTTCCGTTAATAAACGTGATTACACGTACGTACAGTGACTCGCGAATTTTGTTCATCGAAGGCTGCCACATTTTATTTCACAGGATTACGTACGGAACTACGAATCTTATTTCAAAATTACGAAAAATTTAAAAGTAAAAAATCATGTGGATACATAAATACAAATATCATAAAAATTTGTACACTTAATTTGAAAAATATACGAACGAAGTACATGAGTCGACTGTATAGAAAACGTCACAGGAAGTTAATAATTCACCCCCTCGCGTCTTTTCTCCAATACGGCGCGTAGAGTCCCGTGAAAGCCGGCACGAAATACACGTCCCCGGTACTAAAGACACTTTCAGCCAAATGTTCGCTCTCGTGTACATCCTTTATTAGCTTCAAATTATCACGGAGCCATTTAATGGCGGCTCCCGCCACAGCGACCGATCCCTCCAGCGCGTACACCGCCGGACTATTCGGACCGAATTGATACGCAACCGTTGTGACCAACCCGTGAGACGAATAGACTCTCTGGAAAAAGTATTTTTCAACAATCATACATATATATATACAGAAAAAAATCATATGATATTTTTTCCACCGAATACCAACCGTTGTTCCCGTGTTACACAGTAGAAAACACCCACTCCTGTACGTGTTCTTCGCTTGGCCACTCTTTAAACAATTCTGACCAACTAACGCAGATTGTTGGTTCCCTAGAATCTAATTGAAACGAAACGAAACAAAAAAGAAAAACGATGCAATCGACAAGTATAAATGTACCGTTTTATATATAACATCGGATTTACGAATTTTGAACGGATCTGTTTCGTTTGTTTTTTTTTTGGTCAAAATAGTTTCTTCACCTAGAATCGGGCACAATTTTATTCGAATAGTAGATAGTGAAGAGCAGAAGAAATGTCGACTCATTCGAGAAGAAGTATTATTTTATTATAAAAAATGGAATTTCTACGAGTCTACGATTAAAAATGACGAGATATTTTTTGTTATCTTTTATTTGTTATTCGATATTCTTTATCTATATAATGAATTTGACCGTTTCTGGTTTCATCGAATAAGCCGGAAATCGATTTTCTGATAATCCACAGATCGACCACGTACCACCGGACAGACCAAAACTCACGAACCCGCGATTATGGGATCGAATGGTACTTACACCCGATATGTGGATACCCTTTAACGGATCGATCGCGATACTCCCGTATATTTCAGCGCTGCTCCTGATTTCCGGCAATATTTGCATAGGAATGTCAAAATATCTGCACAATGTCGGATCCCACGAGAGGGTTTCGATGTTCATTAACATGGTCCTGGAGGCGTTCGTCACGTCGGTGATATACAATCCACCGTCTTTGCCCCCGGTTAAGTTCTGTAATAATTTTTTATGTTGTTATCGTATTGTTTTCTTTTTCTGTTTCAATGAATTTGCTTACAATCTCGAATTATGTTCATCCCATTATTCCTTTCGCTTCAAAGGCACAATTAAATTCTTTGACCATCCTAGACAGGTTCTACATGCATTGAGACAGAATTTTCTTCTAGACTTTTATCAACATTTTACTCCGTTGCAGTATTGTAATCCATTTTTATACTTTATCACAAGTGGGGTTAGTTGTCACAAGGAACATTATTCTGGTTATTTTTTTCTTTAAATTACAAATACCTACTTTTTTTGTTACGATGAAGAAAATGTTGAAATATTTATTAATTAGAGAGAAAAAAATTATGAATTGAAAAATGTGACAACCATCCCTGATTCGCCCTACATAATCTCCCATATGTGTACATCGACATACCCAAACGATCCAAGTGTCCATGGTGCCCACTTTGCATCGGTTGTCCCTCATCGCTTTCCTAACCGCGGTCACGTTGTCCTTCATCCAACGAATCTTCAGCGCGGAAAAATACGGGCTGACCGGTAAACCACACAACGGTTTGATATGGTTCTTACTTTGATCCGGAAACTTGGCTATTATCTGATCGACGATCGAAACCGTCCTTATATCGGACCACACTGAAACAACGACAAGTATCGTAACACTAAGTTATAGATCGTGTTATTGAATTTTTGTCGTTTTGCAGGTTTTTTTCTCGAAATTTTCAAGGCCATCGACGTTTTATTTTTGAAATAACTACACATTTTCTTTCTATTTCATCGTGTAGCTCATGAAGAAATACATTCAGATATGTACTATGATATGACCTTGAAGTGACTTTGAACCCCGAAAATAAAGTTGTCGACCTTGAAAACTTCGAGAAAAAAATTTTAAAAAAAAGAACAGTTAATATCATTCGAATTATATGTAAAATATTTTTTGCGTTTCCACAATTAAAAAAAGAAATTCGAGGGGTGTCACACGTAAAGGGGTCACCCTGTATAATTCCCGGGGACATACCTATCGCGTTATATAACGGTTCACCGGTGGTTGCATCCCACGCGACGGTCGTCTCCCTCTGATTCGTGATACCGACCGTAACAATCTCCTCCACTTTCAAGCCGAGCGCGTCCAATTTCTTCACGACGTCCTTGATGCACGCCTTCACAGCGAACAGTATCTCCCGCGGATCCTGCTCCACCCATCCCTCGCGAGGATTGATCTCTTCTATGTCGATCTGATGGGAGGCCACCTCGGCCACGTGTTGCGCGTTGAACACCTGAAACGGTAATGGACAAAATCGAGCATATATGGAGTGAAGGTACCTAATAATAGCCTAGCAAACCTTAAAACGCTGTGAATTGAATGATAATTCATATTTTTGTACGTAATTTGAATCGAAGTAATTTTTATTATAAAGATAACGAAATACGATTTTTAAACTATATTTTTTACGTTCCGATGTAAATATTGGAGATATAATGTTAATTTCGGTTGCTCCGTAAATTTCGTATTGGGAAAACAATTCGATTCTGGGGACACTAAAGGTTGTCGGTATTGAGAATACGCTCTTAATGTACCAGAATCCGACTTCTTGAGACTTTCTCTTGAGGGACGTATCCAAGCAGGTAAGTCACTATTATTGACCATTCTCCGATGACTAACGTGTTTAAAATAACATGTTCGAGAATGAATCATTTGACGCTTACAGAAATACACATGTATACGAGAGGTGCTTGGCTGTAATCCGTGTTCCAATCGGTAGAACACGTGGATAACACGTATTCCATCAATCGGAAACATAGGATTCCAGCTGCACAGATGTTTTTTTACGTGAACATGAAACGAATCAAAACAAGATAAAGGATAGATGTCCCAATTACAGTCACCTTAAGATTGTAACGTAACTTTATTATTTTTATTAAGTAAAATGAATAAAGTGGCAGTATTAGGGGCAGTGGTAGTAATTAGGGCGTTTTCCCTATGAGCATAAATCTACTGGACCGCGCAAGGAATAATGCAATTTTCCTGATTTTGAATGTTGAGATACAGAATCAATATCACAGTTTCTGGACTTTTCTTCGAACGTAGAACACCTTTCCTTGGGAATAACTTCGATCTCTTTTGATTCTAGACGACTCTACGTAGATGTGTACGTGTACGATTTATTTTTGATATTCAAGTAGACACAACAGAAAAGCAAAGAATTTCTCTGATTACGTGTAATCTTCGAAAGATTTCCCGTTCCATTGATATCTACGCAGACGAACATTTACGTATTACATAAACATTGGCTCACCACAAAACGAACGGTCCGCGTGCCAACGTCTATTACTCCGATAAGGGGGCCTGGTTTCTTCGTCGAGCTTGTCATTGTATCTGAAAGATAAAAACAGTGTTCTTCATCACTCAGTGTAACACGTCCACGTTGCACGCTATAAAAGCAAAAAAAAAAGAAGAACGGGTGTACGTCGTGGAACTTCGGAACGACAAGATCTCTTGTATACACGCGATTCTCGAATACAGGACCGTTCGATTTCACAAATATTCTTACAATTCTTTTATAATTATATTCTATATTACAAACATTTTCTACCTCCTCTTCTACGGGCGAGGACCAAAGGGGCCCTAGCAGTCTTACCGGGTTTACAACTTACAACTCGACACGTTTCGCTTTCGACGCGTATTCTCCCGTCGTTCATCGTAAACGCCGTTCAATCACTTTAATAATCACAAGAAATAAAACCGAACAACACCTATTTTTTTCTCTATTCACTAACCTAACACGCACATCGTGGACAAGTTCAATGCAACGAGTTCTAAGGTGAACACCGCGTGTGTCCTTCACCCCGTTTTCAACTGAGACGGAGATAGTTCCACCTTCCCTGGGAGCCTCAAAGAATCCCCCGCTGGTTGTTTGACACTCGAAAAATTATACTTTTGTGCGATCCGCGACAACGTTCCTCCAAGGAAACGGAATGTACACCGTAAGAAAAAAAGAGCCAAAGAAGGGCCTCCTACCATTTGTTTTGAGGAATTATTGATATTTATGTCGAATTAACATTCGATTTAAAATTTCTTTGAGTAATTGAAATAAATTTGCCAAATAGTAGGAGACCTTTCCCCTACGCCACTTTTTCCGCCACTTGATCGTTAAAGAAATGTCACGATAATTCCTGGAATCTTCGACGGTCTGTCACCGGAAAAACTTCTCGTGTCACGGTTCAAAGAGCTCCGATAATTACATCACGCCAAGTTTGTTAACCGCGCGGAAAGAAATCGGCTTATTTTTCACGGCACTTTGTTTTGTTTTCAAGTCGTTGACCGTTAAAGGAGTTTCGACCGCGAAACGGGGCGCGAACACTCCACCGCTGTTCGAACGAGAAACCACGCGGTGGAATGACGGTCGCGGGACGTTGCTTCCAGCTTTTTTAAATTGGAATACGGTTACCACGCGTGTACACGTCAAAAACGGGAGAGTGAGAGACGGATATGATTTGTCGCCGTTGGAGGCTCATTATCCCTGGTTTCCTCCTCTTGACCCACACTCTGCGCCTTCGCAGAAATCGGAGATAAGTGAACGACAGCGTTTGGGATACGGGGACACGCGACGCAGTGTGTGTTGGAACTCCGGCGTCGGAAATAAATAGGTTAAGTACGGGGAAAATGTTCCTTCGAATATGTAATTTAACGAAGTTTCTTTATACATTCAGCATTGTCTCTTCTGTGGTCCCTTTTCTTATAATATTTCATTCTTAAATATCGAATAGATTCATCTGTTTTATTTCTTTTCGAGAACGGTTGCGCAAGATCTTCGTCATCGCGTAATTAAGCCGATGATACTATGCATCGGCTTTTTTCAAACGGATACTAAATATAAATGCGCTGTCGAACCAGACTAGATTAAAAACGTCTGTTCGTTGTCTCAATGGTTCGTCGGTTGAACCAGGACCTGTCTGGTCCCAAGCTGACGGTTGTAATAATTAATTTTTCGAATTACAAACTTCCACCGGATGATTCTGAAAGGTCATTCCACGATCAAAAAAGAAAAAGTAAAATATTTCTTATTTCAAATAAAAAGTAATTCATTATTCTCAAAAGAAATTTATTTTATTCGCAACGTTTCTATTTCAAGGGTATCAGTATCAATTTTTTATTCTATTAAAATTTCGTTTTGAATGTCCCCACTCCATTGCCCATACAGGTGTCGAGACGTGCGCTCGCGCAAGAAGTAACGGAACGAGGGTGGGGGGAGGGACACGTGCACGCGACGGCGCCACGGATTCATCGAGAGAACGCACGTGCAGCCATGGCGTGTGCACATATTTACTACGGCGCGATCCGCCGTCTCCCGCCTTTCGAGAGGCAGAAATCCAACGGCGAGGTTCCACGTGTGCTTGTGACAGGCGAGGCGAGAGCACGAATTGGTCGGCCTGGGGAGGCTTGTCCCGTCTTTTAAAGTCGCGATGCGTCATTATCGAGCGCCACGCGACGGAACCACTTCGAAGCACGAACTTTTTTTCGCGGTCTCTATACGTATGTATGTACATATGTACACGCGTCAGGTCGAGTTGCATAACTCCTCCGTGCACGTGAATTCTTGCCCCGTTTCTCTTAGGCCACATCGACCGAATTACGATATCGATTTTCCCTTTTGCAACCCTTGAAACTGAGCCAGTACAGAAGCATTTTTTTCAGCGGGCTCTAGGTGTGTGACTATTTCGCTTAATGGGTAAACGCGGCCCTGTGTACAGTGGCGGCTGTAGATTTAAATCGCGCGCTGAGACCTGTCAGCTGGTTTAAACAAATTTCGTCCTTGAAGAGGTTAAGAAAAAACAGTAGAAAGTTTTCTTTCCTCTGGTTTCGATTCTAAAAGATCGCGTCCTAACACTTGGCAATGGAACAAGGTGACGTGGACAGAGTGAGCACGTCGACCTCGTGATGATACGCTTCACGTTGATGCATTATGCACCACCTGGCCCGTACGATCTGCCTGTGAATCACGGGGACCACTCGTTATTGGGTGACATCGTAACACACCGCCGACACCGCGTCCAAATTTCGACACATCGTCGCCCCACGACTCCGTCGTCATTCGTTAGGACAAAGCTCGGGACGTGAGAGTGACCGTGCGAAAAGTTCGTCTTGTGGAAGGGGGATATTCTACCTTGTGGGGGCGTGCAGTGGGTGATTTTTTGACGAATTTTTTTGTACAAAAACTGTTCGATAGATTAATTCAAAGTTACTATTCTACCTGAAGGCAGGGTTGGTCACGTTTTATTTCAAATAAAATGTGCCCTAACCCTGCCTGGTATATACACATGTGTATCGGTGTGTTTATTTCGCGATGGTATGCCAATGACATGATGCACAAGAAGCGCGCAGACGAAGTGACGCCCGGAGGGCGTGTTCGTGCGTACGTCGTCGTTGATCACACCGCCGTACCCTTTTTATTTTTATAATGCACCGTACGGCCGTGAATATATGTACACACTTCCGAGAGAGCCCTCCCTCTCCCTCTCTCTCTCATGGTTTAAATGAAAATGAAAATTTCTCGAACGAAATCGACAGAGGAAATCCCCAGTTTCCGTGTGGATTACATAAAGGAATTTTATTTCGGATCTGAATCAACATTCAACGATTAAAGTTCAAGTTTCACTTATCAGTAGCCAGACACAGATAACCTTGATGTTTAACTCATACATACAAAATCCCCGATAACTTTCGATTAAAAGATCCTCCCAAAAAAACGTGGCTTATCCAAAGAAACAAAGAACTACCTACATCTAAATCCTCATCTAAAGTATCTCTATCGGTTAACCATTTCTTTAAGATAAACTATTAGGTGTACAAATTAATTCTTGACTTACAATCGCCATCATTTTTTCGAGCGGGTATTCGCTTTAATTATAGGGAATATTATCAAGACTGAACTGTATTTTGGTTGTTTGTAAATCAACGACAACTCTATAAAAAGAAAGCCACGAATTAACCTGTACCCATAATATGCTTCTGTATTGCTTTCGATCGAAAAACAATTAACGACCGAATCTGATACAAGAACTTCAAATTTCACTCACCTTTTCCCTTCTCCTTGAACGAGTAATACTTGAAGATGCTCGTTTTTCGGCCAGTTTGGGTGCGCTCCAGCTCCGGGAAGCTTGGATTCTCGTCAAACGTTCCATCCTCATCGGCCTCCATCTCCTCCTCCTCCTCTTCTTCCTGGTCTCGTTTTTTCACGTTCCCGGTTGTATTTTCCTCCTCCATGATCCACGGATCGATTCACCGCCACCAGCTAGAGGACACACACACACGCGCGCGCGCGTCGACTTCTTCTGGTTCCCGAAGCGGAGTGATACGCGCGGGGTTCGGTGAGGGGCGGGACTTCTGCGACTCCGTTCGTTCCGTGGTACCAATACCAAGTTGCCCCAGAAACTTTTCTCCGCTGGAATCGACACGAAAGAATATCACGGTGTGAAATATCTAAGAAACACAAGACTGTTTATCGGAGTTCAGACTCTGTACATTGGCGCAGCTCTGAGAAAAGGTGCACCGGACGCACATTCGGCGGAGAGAATGGCGCGAGACTCGCAGCCCCGGTGTTTTCGTCTGCTCACCTTCTGCGCTACCTCGACACGCTTGTCCCTTACCTCCCGCCGGTTTCACCGCGAGCCTATCACGTATCGTCGTTTCACGTTTAGTCTCTCCCGTCTCTTCGTATTCGTCGTCGAGCGCGTGTCGGTCTGAGGATAGTCAAACGGTCTGCAGCGGGACAATCTAAAATTAAACTGACCACCAATTCGGTCTGGCGTTTTCCCTCTGATTCTGCATAGATAGGACGTGTACTTTCGTCGAGACAGATCGTCGAACAAATAATCGGTAGACGACGTTGGTAGCAGAATTGGGCAGAATTTTATTCAAATAATACACAGTGAAAAGCAGCAGTATCTAAGGGTGTCGTTCTGAGCTTTAAACAGTTAATGAGATTAAATAGTTGTTCGACAAATGTCGATTCATTCTTAAAGATGTATTATTTTATTATAAACATTGAAATTTCCATGTTTGAACAATTAAAAACGACGAAATATTTTTTTTTATCTTTTAGTCGTTATTCGAAACTTTCTATCTAGATAATGGGTTTGCTCATCTCTGGTTGGTAGTCCAAACTCCTCCACGAGCACGAGGGAAATAAACGTGTCGCAAAGTCGAGTGGGACTTCTCGTCGCCCGAGTTCTTAACTGTTGTAACTCCATTAAAAAAACTTTAGTTAATCTGCGAGCGTCTCATTGGTCAAAAGAATACAAATTCATCATAATACAGAGTGCCCTACCTAACGTGAACACCTTTAGTATCTCACTTGTTTTGGATTTGAAAAAAATTAATTTTACTAAATGCCCAAAATGACGTTCATCAATTTTGATACATTTTCGCACTAATCCCTCTACGGTAGTTATTTTTTTATTTAAATTTACTGTCACACATTTGTGGATTTTTCGTACTTCGGTTTACACGAAGGCCATACCGTTATACATCATTGGATTGGTCTTGATCTCAACTATTACGCCACGCGGATATAAATATGTAGTTCCATTTAAAAAAAAAACATAATGCATCAGAGTTGTTTAGAGACAGTTCAAGGAAAAAAGTAATTCAGAGTTAGTTAGAGACAGTTTTGAAAGAAAAAAAGTCATTCAGAGTAGGAGGTTACTTTTCCGAAGTCTATCCTAAATTTTGAAATAAAATTCGCATGTTGGTAAATATGGTTGAATAGAGGTGACAGTCATTCGTGAACATGTGAGTCACTGTATGGTCGTACTGAAAAACTGTATATGCGCACGATTTCGGGCCACGACAGAAAAGTATTCGCGCTCTTCAAGGCTACTAGAATCGCACCATAATGCCGTGCGACAATGCAAATTTGGAGGCAACTTTGACCGTTTCCGGGCTCGAATATTGGAAACAATATAACCGCGCGTATAACAAATGCCATCGATAAGTGGAATATATTGATAAGCACGAACCCGTTCTTCGTGTACCGATGCAAAAAGAATTCCATACAAATGTTTCTGATTAAGCTCTAAGCTACTACCCTTCTAACTTTCGACACTGCGAACGACTCGTTAAAAGTTTCGAACTTGCGATACAATTAATAGTAGACACGTAATTGGACGTGTTACCTACCATTCAATGGTAATTGAATTATCGTGATAAAATGAGATTGAGAAGTCGCGCGTTGAAATATCTGTGATGACGTATGTGTGTGTGTGTGTGTGTGTGTAGATTAATTGTTGTCGGTACACTACTTACAAATCGATGAAAGTTTGAACACTTCTCACGAAGGGGGGGAGGGGGAGATCTATTAACCCATCTATTGATTAAAGTCCACGATTGCAGAGATTTCCTTGTTTGATAAAATAAACTCGTGTTTGTCGATTTTAAATCGCCTCTCATTAAACTACAGGTTTACTTTATATTTGAGAATAAAAATCTGGTACATCACGCGATAAATTTTCGAAACCAAAATTTTTGGCAAAAGAGATAGTCACTGGGGTTACTTCCACAGTAAGTTTTGTTTTACAAGGCAAACACAAATTTTTTTTTTATGAAACACAGTAATGTGTAATGGAGTTTACCGGACAACAATGATGTCGTCTGTAATAGCCGCAATAATGGGCTGTTTTTTCCTGGGAAGCATCAGACTACCCGAGAGTAGATGCTTCGTCTCGTCCTTATATACTAATCGGACCCACTTTAAGTACTTGCGAGAAACAACGAATCACGGGTAACCGTCGTAACCATCTAGCGGCAATACAGGAACTAAACTAGTTTCTGTTGGCGCCATGAGTGTCGATTGGCGCGAAGATACAAAAAAATTCTGTTTCAATTTTATTACGAACGTACATTTGAACAATTTAATTACAAACAAATTAAAATACAATTAAATAACAATTAATAACAATTAAATAATAATTTAATTACAAAAGAATTTTTTCCTTTTGAGCAATACTTTTTCGATAAATCTTTGATAATATCTTAACATTAACAATATTGATAGGTAATGTTTTTGTAAAGATAAACATTTTACGCAAAATTAAGGTAAGCGATGATTTCTATAATACGGTTTCATTCACCAATTAATTACGAAATGCGACCGATTGAAATGAACCGTTAATTTAGGGCAATCCCCAACCCTGACCGTGAGATCTCTTATCACGTTGAATATATGTTTCGTCACACTGCATCCGTGACGTTACTGCGGCAGTGGTCAGTGATTTTTTCTCAACACAGACGGAAATTAATGGAATCATCGTAGAACGATACGGTTTAAAAGATGGAACTGTGATAATAGTATGTATTGTGTAAACAAAATAACTGCATGCAAGTATCCAGTTTCAAAAGAAAAATTTCAAAAATTGCTAAAAACAATGTTTTACAACTCGAAGTAATTCAAGTATTATCAAATTGTGAAAGGCTGCATCGCGTTGTTTGTGATTCCGTAACATTTTCAGTCAAGTATCTGCTTATTCTAAAATTATTTGTATGTAAAAATACCTACGACAAATGTGATAAACGTAAACGTAATATGCAAAGTACAACATTTTTTTTTACAATTGCTAACACCTGTAAGTTTAAAACCTTAACAAGTAGTAATGGGATATAGTCGCGATTGTGTTCTGTTATTTACATTCAAGATTCAGCGTGCATTACCCACGTGCTATGGAATTATGGGATCGTTATGTCACCTTTCAGTGTATAACGATGAAAGAAAGACACGGAACACAAATAACAGAAGTTTATTGTACAGTTTACTTCAACCGATTATGATGCTCTCGTCGAAAAAGAAATCGTTTAAGTCACGATAATTAGGAAAATTCGATAATACTCACGAAATCGTTGAAATTAACGGCCGGCCAACAAACCTTTAACGCCCCAGTTTGGACGCGATCGGAAAGAATGTCTAGTATAAGAGCGTTGGTACCTGACCCAAGCATACACGTTTTTTTTTAAGTGGATACGAGATAAAAATCAAAAATTACGATATTGGCGGCACATACACCAAGGCACTGTATGTCTCATGCTTTCGACTGTACTACGCCATGGCTTGTGTCGTCTGCTGTAAAATTTGAGACACCAGCGGCCATATGTCGAAACTAGCGCTACTCATTGCATTCTGAATTACGAATTTCAACTCTTATTTTGTGATTTTATTCTCAAACGCGACTTCAACCAAGAAGTATTTATACATTATGAAAAGAGAAACAAATGACCAATTACGATAATATTGTTATGTTTCCCGTCTAAATCAATTACTTGTTCGACTTGCACTTACCTTTGACTTCATTTCTACATGATAGAATTGCATTAGAAATCAATTTCTTTTCATTCTGATTATTTGAAAGTTCGTCACCGGTCGAAGATTGATAAAGTAACCCGTATAACGCTTTTTCGTTGCAGCTAGATCACTAAACATCGATTTCGACTATTGATGCATTTGCGTTACATGTTCACTTTGTTTTAAATACGGTCACGAAATGATACAGAACGTGTGAATATATAACCTCTACGTATTTAAATCGACAACTGCATCTATTAGATGTGTAGTTATCATTGATGCTGCATGTATTGTACTTAAATTTAGTATGAAAGTTAATTCAAGCATAACCGTGCAGCAACAGGATGTTGTCGATCCACTCGAGGAAATGTTGAAAAAAACCGGCTGTATGGAATTGCATTATCAAGTTCAAGTATTAACTTTGCGAATACGTTTAATCACGGAGAACATATCGTATGACAAAATGTTGTAGTGTACAAACATTTTTTAGGAGTGTATAGCAGAAACTCAAGATTGGAGAAAGTGTCGGGAGCAAGTAAAACAGTTTAAGGTTTGCATGGACGAATACCAAAAAAAGCGGGAAAAACAATACTCTTAATTCTGTAACGATGTCAGCTTTAATAAAGCATATAAAACGTGTGTTCAATTATACTTTAAAGTATTCAGATGTCAAAAATTGTAAAATGGTACTTGTTGTGAGGTCAGATATACCCATGGGAAAAGGGAAAACTGCTTCTCAGTGTGCACATGCTGCAGTAGAATGTTATCGACAGGCAGTTGATAATAAAAAATACCAACAGCTGTATGAAACTTGGTTATTACAGGGGCAACCTAAGATTGTTTTAAGAGTAGCTGATGAAGAACATCTAATGTCATTAGCTCGAAATGCTCGTAATGCTGGTCTTATTATTGCTATCATAAAAGATGCAGGTAGAACTCAATTAGTACCTGGTACAGTATCTGCACTTGGAATTGGACCAGGTCCTAAAGAAATCATAGATGAACTTACTAATAATTTGAGATTACTATAATTTTAAATATTCCAAAGGCTCTGCAAAATACATTCATTTAATGTGTACAGAAAATTAGTCACTTATCAGCATGCAAATAAACGCACATTATGTTGAAAATTGTGTTTTCTTTCAGTTCATATTTTATTAAACTGTTGGAAATTTATTTCATTCTACCTTGCCCCATACATATAATATAAATACTTTTAGTTTTATATTGGTAGTATTTATGTAGCAAAATATAAATTAAGATTTCAAAATAAATAATTAAGACATTCTGTTTTATTATACCATATATTCCAATTTTTTTTTTAAATCGAATTATTTAAACCGATACATCGTCATTATACATTATATATCCTATGAACATGATGTATTAGACAAAAACAGTTAAGTTAATTCAGTGCTTTGTTAAAATTGTACTACATGAAAATTACTTATACCAGTAACAGATCAATTCATGTTTTCAATTGTGATACACATTCCGTAAATCTTTAAAATTTCCATAAAAATTTGTATACTTGCTACAAACATTAAACATTTCTATTTTCACTATAAAAAAAAGATTTTTATACAGTTCTGATTCTTTTAGAATCATTGTTTACACTTTTTCTTAAAACTTGGTCTTGTATAAACAAAAATAAGGATTATGCTTTCAACATCAGTTTTGGTTTACAATCAATCGTGTCTCCTACTTCTACAAGTGTCAATACATTAGAAACATTGCACCAAGATTGCAATATAATATATAGGTACATAGCTTATAAAGGTCCTAAGAAAGTATATACTTTGCTATTAAAATACTTAATTTATTACAAAATTGAGCAAAAATGTCATAGGAAACTTCTATGCAAGCACAAAACTGATAAGAATTTTATATTTCATATATGGTTTAGTACTTTTAAATACTGCAACATTTGGAATATAAATATCAAAGAAAAAAAAGTATATGGTAGTATAAGAACAGAGAAATTTTAATAATGTTGATTTTTTAAAATATATATAAAAGATATATTCGTAATAATTCGATCAAACGTTTAAATTTCAATATATTAATACTGAAAAGATTGTTGAGTCCATAAAGAGTATTTTTCTTTATGAAAACTTGTGTGTAGTGTACTAATACAATCTTTCGTTTACAAATGCTATAAACTTTGTATGCTACTACACAAATACAATCCATTAGAAATAAAGTGTCACTCTGATTTTATTTTCAGTTTGCATACTTTGTGAAGCACACATTGTAACAGTTTTCATACAGAGCAGGTATTATGTACCCGATTACAAAATGCTACTTAGTGTTATCATGAAAAATGTGTAGTATTGTACAAGATTAGGAAGATTTTTAGATAAAATTGTATACATGGAATTATTAAATCCTTTAAATGTAACAAATGTCGATGGAAAAAAGTTAAAAGTGAAATTAGAGTCATTAGCATTGGACGTATATTATCCAAGAGTATGACATGAGTAAATTAAAGTTGTCGGGTTATATTTTAATAACAAGATTAGAAAGAAGCAGTAGACGGCTATGTATATGTATATGATTACCGGTGGTTGGAACATATTTCCGTAATGTTAAATATTTGACAGCTTGAATATTACTGTTATGTACATTGGCATAAAAGTTATAAATATACATACATTATACATTATCACTGTATATTACATTAACATCATCACTTTGTATCTACAGATAGCTACAACTTAACCGTATCGTTTATTTTCCTGTTAAATGATGAATGAATCCCCTAAAAGTACTCATATCATACTCACCCATTTTATTTTTCCGGTGTCAATCACTGACTCCCTATCACATGTGTGAATTTGATTATTAATGTATGCCCAATTACAGTGTGCAGAATATATCAGTCTCAAATAGCATATAGCAGAGTATTATCAACTCTATGAGTTTACCATTCGGCAAATACCAAACGTTCGTTATCTGATATTAAGTGATGATTTTACTAAGTTCCGGAGGTTCTACATAATTATTCAATACGTGTGGTGCTTCATTAAACTCATCCAACTCGTCACCATTGTCTGCTCCTTGTGCAAGTAAAAAATACTGTTCGCTTCGCGTTGGCCAAAGTAAATGTGCCATTACGCAATATGCAAAACAATCAGCAGAGTATGTAATACCTGCAAAAATGTACATTAAGTAATTAAAATGGTACACGAACCGTTTCACTTTATTGGACACTCACCTAGTAATAGTTTAAACCTCCACAATGCGCTTACTTGAAGAGCTATTAGAGCAATAATAGGTAGATATATAAACCAAACTAAAGAGGATGCACCAAAATGAAGCAGGAAGTTTAGCTTTTGAGTATTATGTTCATACGTCATAGTATTTCGTAATTCACACAGAAACCATATCATTATTGCACTTCTAAATAGAAGTATAAACCATCCTGGCCATGTCTGATACTCGTCGATATCTTCGATAATATCAACTTCCGTCTGCAAGCGTATGTATCTTTTAGAGGTATGTGGGAACCCGAATAAATCGGGACGGGAATTTTTTTCGGGTTCGGGTCGGTTTCCCGAAAAGGTTTTGCGACTCGAGAATGTCGGAATTCCCGAGAATTTCAAGAACCCGAATCACGTTTCGGGACTGGCTTTAAAATGCGGATTCAACAACATTCCTTCAAAATTTCTTCGCGCAATAACTGTTCGTTAGTTTAATATTAAAATAACGCATGCAAATTATTTTTAATCGATTGGGCAGGTGTTTACAAAAAGTTTCGTGTAGTTAAACATGTAAATGGTGTATTTTGAATGTTTTTAGCTGAAAAGTTTGAAAGTGTTATGTTTTGTAGTGAATTGTAAATGATAAATAACTATTTACAACTCTTCAAAAATCCATCCGACAGTTATAATTACCAACATAATATCTGTGTCTCGATAATACGGATGGGTCCTTTATTAGCTCCTCGTAAGTTGTTATAGAAAGACATTGTTCTAAGGTGTTATAGTTGAAATATTTTCAACATGCATCGTTATTTATGGTACACGCTCGAGTTCCATGAGCCTAGTCTCGATAGGTAATTCGGGTGCATGAAGGTCTCGGGAATCTCTTTTAGACCCGTTCCAAGCATCGGGTTCCCCCAACATTTTTGAGTTCTCGCACACCTCTAGTATTATTACTTCGAATAATATATATCTGTATAAATATATTCAAATGTATGTATACCATATTCCAGACATATAACAAGATATGGACCACTCCGTAACAAAGCCATATAGCAAAAACTAATGGTTTCCATTTTAATTCCATTCTAGTTACTGCCCATCCTTTGGCAAGTAACAAGAGCAGCAGCATGAATGATGTCTAAAACACAAACAACTGTTATCAACCGATACACCATCACACATATCGTCAAATACAAGAATCAAAGTGATAAATTCTGCACTTACTCTAGATAGAATATCAAAAATATCACCAGCAACTTCTAATTGTTCGTAGCCAACTCCGTCAAGAGCAAATTTCAGCACGTGTATCAAAATTAAACATAGTGCTATGAATTCTAACAGAAGACTGGCGGTGAACAATCTAGTCACAGGATGCTTTTGTAATCTCACAGCGTACAATTGTAGTGGCACAAGTATAATATAGCACATGAAGAATAATAAGTATAATTCTATAGTATTCTGCCTGTCGTACGAGAACTGATAAGTCAAGCTGTTTAGACCGCTGGTGTTTGGATTGCCATTTACCAGCCAGATATCGTATTGCAGTTCATCATGCTTATCATAATATTCCCACTGACAGGTGGTTGTGTTCCTGTAACAGGCCACTAAGCTCATGTACCAGAAGCGTGGCTGCCAGAAATCTTGTATGACATATGTGAATTGATGTCCCTTTACAATGTTCCATACAGAATCTTCATCCGGACACAGCTTGCCCTTTGGACAGGGTACTCTCCTTTTTGAGGATAAAGGAAACATAACATTAATCCTTTCAATATTGCTTCAATGGATGCTTACTCTCAAAAGAATGTACCTCAAGAAATCTCGACCTTCTTCGTTGCAGTGCACATCGTATGAACTTTGATTCAGGGTGTTGAACATCAGGGTGCAAGCAGTACTCTTGTCTTCTAACGTCCGATTACCGTAATATTCTATGAAATGACCACGATCCAGAACCGCCAATGTGATCGGCGCCACGAAATTGGACTTGGACGTTACATTGCCGAAAATATATCCGTAGGAGTCCTTTTGTTGGTGACGATCCGTTTTTTGAAAGCCGAATTTGATGAGAAAACAGAAGAACTCTTTCGTGTTGAACGTGCCCGAGATATGAGTGCTTTCGGCGTAGTCGACCCGGGACACGATACACGACACAATCCAGACGAACAGAATATTTCGGAGTATCGTCATGGTTAAGCGTAGCTCGATATGCGGCACCGTCTCCTCCGATATTGTATGTCAAGAAGCATCGATGATCGTTGAATTTTTCAACATCTTCCGCCGATCGAGCACAGCTGTTGAACGATCGCCGATTCACCACCACTGAATGACAGCCGATGCTTCCGCGTGCGTCAAGAGCCGATGCATTTCGGAAGTGTCATCGTGAAAGTCCCACGAACGAAGATACATTCGCACACGCACCTCTGGGAACGTTCCAAAATAACGCCACGCGTTTCATCCACGATCCATTAATGACCCATGCTTGCTGATTTCAATTCGGTTTTCCTATTGATTTTCCCCACCCGAATGAAAACCGGCTACTTGCTGCGAAAACGTTTTTTAGCACTGGAATTGCTGGATGTCACACACTTCGTAGGAAACTTTCGCGCGCTTACTTAGCCGAACATATTTATCGCTGCGATTAACACGCACCATTAACCTTTTTTTACCTGTAATTCCATCAACGAATAAACATGCGCCAAGCCGAAGCATCGGCTCGTGTTTGTTTCTGAAACGAAGCGACTATTAGCTGGCGATACGATTGAAACACAAGCTGTCAGTTTATGTTCTCGCATCGTTGTCAATTGATGTTATTTTTATGGACTTATGGCGAATTTGACGGTCGAAAAAATGATTTAGAATCAGGCCTAACACAACAACTTTATAGAACTTTGTTGGACATAACCTCAATGTAAAATGTTGACATATGTAATTCTGTTGGATTAAATTCATGAAACTTAATGTATGCAATGAAGTAATAGTTCTCTTTTTCCTTTCTTCTTTTTTTTAATTCTTTAACGTCATCATTTGGTTTAGTAGATAGTACGATATATGTCGCTACTACTTCACAGGGTAAACGGAATTTGAAAAACCACTTTCCACAGATGGCTGGTACAAATTATATCGAATAATTTGAATTCGATACCTAGATACAACTGTTTTTATTCGTAAACATTATCAAGGTTACACAGTTAGATTTGAACTGCATGAAAAATGATTAACAATCATTGCCCTTCATAAATTAAAGGCCCCTTTCCAAAGGGGCTTAAGAGGTTGCAGGCGACACAAAAATGGCGTATTATTGTATAGAAGCGAAGAGCTTTGTCAAACTTTATCCTCCTAGCCGAAGAATGTTAATATTCTATTCCAATTCTCAACCTGCTGATGTGTCTTCTGATCATATCTGAATCTTATTTCTATGGCTTTGTTTCTAAATCATTTTCCTTATTTTCGTCATTTTTTACGTGCTAGAACAAAATGCGTAAATTATGTAGTAAATAACAAATATCGTAGGATTACTTTCCCAATTAACATATTAAATGTTTTAAGCATGTTACGCAAGAAAAATATGAATACTAATATTTTTGTATAATACTAGCGTAATTCAACACTAAATAATTTACATTTCCACTTTATCTGTGTTTCGATCCTTAATTCACAGAACTGAGAATTAAGGATATTAAGAAGTGAAAAAGTAATAAAAATGCTTTTATATGCAATGTGGATAGGTATCTCAGCATAAAAATGCATACAAAAATTACTAAAGAATGCATCAACTTATTTTATCGAAGTGTATAATAGTAGCATTTTTCAATCTGTGCCTAAACAACAATGCTAAAACAACATGTCTACCTCAGCGGATCGAGTATCGGTCTCGCGTGATTCGTTCAATTCGGTTCGATTATTTTCCATGCTTCAACATGACACTCTTATCACGAATGCCAAATTACATCGCTAATATGCGAGAATAATTCTGGAAATATTCCGTAAATGTATTATTATTTCCAATAAATCCTAATATTTCCATGAACTGAGACAGGCATCCATTTTTATGAACGCAGATGAAGACATTTCATTGCCATTTTTCGATGTAGTCGTAACAGCATCGAATATTATACAATGTCGCGCATTGAAAACCATTTTCTCAAACAATGCGTAGATTGTGCCCAAAAACATAATGATTGCTACCGTTTATTGCAAAATTATAAAAATAGAAATCGTACGTCGACGAATCCGTGTCGCAATCATCTCATCGATACATTCTTTCAAGTTTCATGTATTTTTCCCATATTTTTCAACATTTCAGCACATTTTATCGACCTGAATAGATGTCACGGAATATATTACCACCATGAAAAATCCACGAAACACCCTTTACAGTCTATAAACAACATTAAATATCGCCGTTTCTTGCCACGAATGAGGTTATGCTTTCGTAGCTGTACGTTCCACGTGAACGCTTTAAATCGATTACATTTTTATTTATTGTTCATACATTTTGCAAGAATCTCGCTTGTCCGTCCTGTGGTGAATCCACGTTACGACTAAAAAATGTAAAAATATTTTATTATACATGATCCTGTTGTAAAATATCGAAGCAGCTTGGTGTCCATTTCGTAGAGGGATACGGATTCCTGCACCACCTATTTTAAACGCGTTATTTCATAAATACAGGTGCTTTTTTATGGAAAAACGGACCATGGCACAAAGCAACGTTCCCATTAGAATCATTTTGCATAGAAACACAATGGGAAGTTGTGGGTAAATTGCGAATTTTTATTATTTTTCCGTAACATGTCCCGGTCCCGCCAAATGACACTGGTCGGGAAATTGTGGCGTGCACGAAGACGACGACGTTTATCGGCCGGTGACGGCCACCGAATTAAACTAGAAACACGTGGTCGTTCGCCTGTAGCATCGTTTCATCGCTACTCGATTCCAAATTCGAGAAATTTTCCTCGAAATCGGGTGATCGTTTACCGCTTCACTGTTTTAAAAGAAACTTGCCGCTCAACATATTCGCTGGGTCTCTCCTCTCGGTCCGCGCTAGCGTGGTAGACAGTGCGCTTTCCCCGCAAACTACTCAATTTTGTGACTATCGTCCACTCATTGGAGTATCAAACGGTATAAACACCATCGACAACACACGTTCATTGTGCCCAATTGTAAAACGGAAGTTTGCGAGAAGTTCTAATATCGAAAAGTGAGGAAAAAGAAACAATGGAGGACAAAACAAACGCTGGAAATACCGCGGTGGAGTCCACCGAAAGCAACGTCAGCCCGGCAAAGAAGACCACGCCGAAGTCGAAATCGGTGAAGTCGCCGAAGTCAAAGTCCTCTCATCCACCGACATCGGAGATGGTGAATGCCGCTATTCGGGAACTGAAGGATCGCAAGGGATCATCGCTCCAAGCAATTAAGAAGTACATCGCGTCGACGTACAAAGTGGACGGTGAAAAGCTGGCGCCATTCATCAAGCGATACTTGAAGTCAGCCGTCACATCTGGTGCTGTCGTGCAGACGAAGGGAAAAGGTGCATCAGGCTCGTTCAAGCTGCCCATGGCCAAGGGTTCCGAGTCAAAGAACAAGGTTCCGCGTGCGGTGAAAATGGCCGAGCCGAAAAAGGCCAAGAAATCGGTCGAGAAGAAGACCACCCCGGTCCGTAAACCGACCACGGCAAAGAAGACACCTAGTCCGAAGAAGACCGAGGCAGTGACGAAGAAACCAGCTGTCAAGAAATCGCCCGCTGCCAAAGCTGAGAAACCCGTGAAGGCCGAGAAAGTGAAAATTGCACCCGAATCAAAAGCCATCTCGAAAAGCAAGAAGACAGCCAAAGCACCGGCTGCGAAGACCAGGACGCCAAAACCGAAGAGGGCGGCCGCCTCCAAAGCGGTCAAGCCAGCAGCCAAGAAATAAGTCTCACGAGGGATTATAACCATTGTATTTGACACAAAATGGCCCTTTTCAGGGCCACAAATTTCATTACGACAAGGAACAATTTTCTGACAATCTAGTAACAGTATTACTTTTAAGATTTTTCTCTGTTTAACTGTAGGGAATATACTGTGATATTACGTACTATATTAAGTAAAACTTAATCTAGATTGTTTTTTGTACGGCCTAGATGTGTAAGAGTGTTAGGGTTAGAATATTGTACATATGTGTCTTTATTGAAAGAGCTCGAGTAAGAATAAATACTGAATTTTTCATAACTTTGTGTTTTATTTGTGAATCATGACTTTTGGTCGTAATACCGATGAGCAGAACCTAGTTAAATAAAATCTAGTAATATACGTTTAAGCAGCAGGGGGAGTAGGGAAATTTCGCAACGCGAGGGTCTTATCATTCTATGAAGTCGTTTTCTAAATATGTTCCATTTACCAATACACAGAATTCTTTATTAGTATTTTTCAACCATTAATTAATACATTGCCTATAACATTGTACAATTTTTGCTATTTTGTTTATTTCATATGTGTTCAAAACAATATTCAACAAATTTCATAGCCTAACCTAACATGTATACAGAAATCTTTATTTCGTCCTCAGAATCGGAAAATGTTCTCACTCATATTTACTTATTTAGACGTGCTCGAAGGATTTTGGGACACTTTTGTACATGTGAAATTAGCTTTAGCCTTACTACGTGTTGGGTTCAAAGTCCTTTATTTTTCGTAGAATTTTTGGCGGTCGAAAAACTGGAATAGATCATCCTCGTTATTCCAGTGATTTTCTTTCCGCTTGTAACTGAATAATTACAATACCATTACGTAGAACTGCGTTAGGTCCTGGGTAGATGGAATTGTACAGTTATGTTGCTAGAGAATCCACGTGTTCAAAAATCGTGAGGATAGTAAGCCACGGAAATCTTATTACACGTTAAAAGCATAGTGCCTGACGGTAACCCCCAAATTTCTGTAAGAAAGAGTTCGATCAATACAATTTATTTCCTCCAAAATGGCAATGCATCAAAATTACCTGTAGTTTCATTCAATGAATCCTTTTCAAAATAGCGATATACCGGCGCTTTAATGTGACAAAATAAAAATATTTCAAGCCACTTTAATTTCGAAACATTGACAGATATTCGTGCCTCACTCGGCGCTGCTTGTAACTACCTTCCGAGTATTTCAGATTCTTTCATCCTAACTCCATTAGGTATTTAGATGTTGAAAGGAATTTGAACATTTCAAACTAGTGTATGCAGGCCAGAAGTTTGCAATGGTTTTTCTTTTCCATTGAGCAGAGAATTCTAAATTGTGATAGTGAAGATTTAAAAATTCAAATCAGATTTGTACACAATTTATGCAGATTTGTATTTGAAGATCAAAGAATAATTGTTAAGGGTTTGAGAGGTTTGGTTATTGAACGAGACTTCCCACATTGGAAAATTTTTTGTGGCCCTAAAAAGGGCCGGTTCGTACAGTGAATTACTTCACTTGGAGCTGGTGTATTTGGTGACGGCTTTGGTACCTTCGCTGACGGCGTGCTTGGCGAGTTCACCAGGCAGGAGTAGACGGACAGCGGTCTGGATCTCCCGAGATGTGATTGTGGAACGTTTGTTGTAATGAGCCAAACGGGATGCTTCAGCAGCAATACGTTCGAAGACATCATTCACAAAACTGTTCATGATGCTCATCGCTTTACTGGAGATACCAGTATCGGGATGTACTTGTTTCAGGACTTTGTAGATGTAGATCGCGTAGCTCTCCTTCCTCCTGCGCTTCTTCTTCTTATCAGTCTTGCTGATATTCTTCTGAGCCTTGCCAGCCTTCTTCACTGCCTTTCCGCTGGTTTTTGGTGGCATTGTGAATCGATGATGCTTCGGAACACAGTTCGTACGGATACGAAACGTTGCGCTGAATGATGGTATGCGCTCAGTAACGCGCCGTATTTATTTCGTAACGGAGCACCTCGGGTCCACCAATCGCAGTGCGCTGCCCCCCACTCTTCGCTGTCCCGCTCTCCGATTGGCGCGACCTGAACTGCACTCTGGCGGTATATATACGGGTGTTCAGGGGTTTGGAAAGGTTACAATCGAGCGACACTTCGCCATTGAACGTTCTCAGTAAACCCGAAACAAACACTTAACATGTCTGGACGCGGAAAAGGTGGCAAAGTCAAGGGAAAGTCAAAGTCTCGTTCGAACAGGGCTGGTCTTCAATTTCCCGTTGGTCGTATCCATCGGCTCCTGAGGAAAGGAAATTACGCTGAACGCGTTGGCGCCGGTGCACCAGTCTATTTGGCCGCTGTGATGGAGTACCTGGCCGCTGAAGTTCTGGAATTGGCCGGTAACGCGGCACGTGACAACAAGAAGACCAGAATTATCCCACGTCACTTACAATTGGCCATCCGTAATGACGAGGAATTGAACAAGTTACTTTCCGGAGTAACGATAGCGCAAGGTGGCGTTCTGCCAAACATTCAAGCAGTACTTTTACCGAAAAAGACAGAAAAGAAAGCTTAATCCTGATTTCCAAACTTTAAACGGCCCTTTTCAGGGCCACCAATTTTTGTATACATGGGAATAACAGTCTTGAACTCGTATAACATACAACATTTTTCACCCGTAATGTTTCAATACTTGCTTCGTCCGAAATCAAGTACAGTCGAGTACTCCCGTATCAAAATTAATAGGGATATATTTGTTCCGTTAATAAAACAATGTTCAGGAACAGTGGGAAATGGAATATTATTCGGATAACAGAACCATCACTTTTTCAGACAAGTATCAGTATTAAACTTTATTTAAATGGATAACAAGAAAACTGAGTTTGTTTAAATATTCATGAATTATATATCTTTTTGTTGCTAAATTACGATAATTATTTTACATAGGTAACTGAGTAGAATCATAATAGAAAGAAAGTATACATATTTACAATTAGAGAATGCATCTGTTGCTGGGGACAGACCCTATTTGGATAGCAGAAGTTCGAATATTAGGCTACTCGGATATTAGATGTTGGGATACGGGAGGCTGTACTCTATTATCAGTCTTGGTAACTGTAAAAATTCATATTTTCGAATTAGAAACCAATAATAGTTACTAGTATCTTTATATACGATCGACTCAAAATAATTCTCCGAATCAAAAGTATTACCAATAAATTAAAAGAGAAAGTTAATTATGGGAGCCGAGCCTACTTGTATAATTTTGTAGTACACATTTCGTACTGCTTGAAGTTTGTGGAACAACGCCAGCTGTCCTAAATGCATGTAGGGTTAAGTTCTGTAATGACAATTAGTGAGTTTTCGAATTTGTACAGATTATATTTAGGACAGTTTATAACCATTCTTGCTGTGTCATAAGAAAGTAAATGTTATGTTATGGTACTTTTTCGATAAAGCCACAAACTATTTCTATTCTTTTTATTGATCTTACTCCATAATCTGACGGCTTAAAGATTAAGTCTGGCAACGTTGTACCTCATAAGAATTCACAACGAGAGCGAGGAATACGAGTCAACAAAATCCGGCAACGTCGTACTGCCACAGCGCGTTGACTTCTCTCATCGACACTCGAATTTCGCATTACACAAAACTTTTACCGAGCGAATTTGTATTTTACTCTTACAACGTACAATTCAATCATATTACTGTTCCGAGTATTTCGATTTCAAAATTGAAATAATGCAAAACTTTCATAGATTTTTAGAATGCAGCAACAAAGATAAATGTTTCATACATGTAGAACAAAGAATTTCAATTGATGACTAAAGGATTTAGATATTTTTTATACAACAAAATTCATTTTATTGAACAATTTAACACATTCACCGGTGAGTCATGTAATACGAATTCAATCATTGAATATACATATGAACAGAAAGTCGATTAAAATTGGCTCATCGGTAAACGGTGTTAAAAATGACTAAAATTTTTCAAAACTCGGAATACAAGGATTTTCATGCAGGGGATCCAGGTAGATACGGCAGTTAAGTCGAATGACAGTGTTTCTATGTTATAGAATTGTGGCCCTGAAAAGGGCCGATTTGCTTTGACGATCGCTGGTAATCGCACGTCGGGTGATGATGATGATGATGTCCTGCTTAACCTCCAAAACCGTAAAGGGTGCGTCCTTGTCTCTTGAGCGCATAGACGACATCCATAGCAGTCACGGTCTTCCGTTTGGCGTGCTCGGTGTACGTTACCGCATCACGAATGACGTTTTCCAGAAAGACTTTCAGTACACCACGGGTTTCCTCGTAAATCAGACCTGAGATACGCTTCACACCACCACGACGGGCCAGACGACGGATCGCTGGTTTCGTGATACCTTGGATGTTATCACGAAGCACCTTCCTGTGACGCTTGGCTCCTCCCTTTCCCAATCCCTTTCCTCCCTTACCACGGCCAGTCATTTTGCGAGTCGATAAAGAACTGTAATGCTCAGGTTACAGAGAACGAAACACGTTTGATGCTCCCAGCCAACTTTTCGGCGCTTTTATAGCAATCGTGCCGCTTCTGTCCCCACCACTGTCCCGCCAGCCAATGGGCAGCTGCTACGCGTCGACACCGAGGGCATATATAGGAGTGTCGGTAAAACGGCTGCTCCAATAGAAAACCGTGCGTTGAATGAAAGTGGTGTGTTACGTTTCCGTAGAAGAATGACACGTATTAATCAGTATAATGAAATAAAAAAGAACACAACTAAACAACCGGATAAAAATAAAGCTCTTAAAGAGATTCGCCGTTATCAGAAGAGTACCGAGTTATTGATTTCGAAGGAGTCGTTCGAACGACTTGTACGAGAAATAGCGCAGAATATACAAAACAATCCAAAGTAATACCTATATCGACACATTTCCGTTCGAACAAAATAATATTTGCCTTGCCGTTAAATAGACCGAACGACACAGTTCAGAAACAGTAAACTATAAAACGGCTCTTGTCAGAGCCACAAATTTTACGAGGAATATCTCTCGCATTTATTTTCAAAAAGAACAACATTTTCAGGCCCACATGAAATATTGTGGGTATATATATTGTTAATTAGTAGGAAATTATGAGCATCCTGTACTGCACAACATTTCGGAGTCATCTTTGCACTTTAAATAACACAAAGGCTTCCCGTGCAAGAGTACGTGTGTTTCACCAAAAATGTAATAAAATCGGGGGTGACATCATTCGAATTACATAATGTGAAACGAAAATTCTGTTTTGAAGTTTCAACAGTGCTCCGAAATGTTTGGCTGTAATGTATGACATAGGCTAGTAAAGAACGAGTAGCAGTAAATAGTTAGAAATGGATTCCAGTAGCACTAAAATAAATGTTATCACTAGACTGTGGATGTTTCGGCATTTATAGCAAATTTTAGTATGCAGAATGTAGTAGAATAAAGGCATCACTAAAATGTAATGATGTTTATATATTATTATCAACATAAGATATCCAGTGGAGGAAATAAATTTCTCTCATTTGTATATTGATAAATTAATGCTGCCGGAAATTGTGATTTTGCAAAGGATATCCGCAGTCTAGTTATCACTCTCGTGAAATCTCCCGGTTAGGAGAATTTCCGTCGCCATAACTTAACCAGAGATTCATAGTCGTTCAAAATATACAAGGAACAAATTATTTATTAAAATATTTATTCGTCGAAATTGTTTATAACCTGGCAGGGGCATTGTGTCCGAGGGTACTCGCCGTGCATATGCTTCCTTTCATCTATCTGCCTACCTGGCTGCATTTGTCGTTGTCGATAATGGGAGGCAAGCTGTACTTTAGACCCTTTATGCCTCGACTTGCATGGCTGTCCTTTTCCCACCCCGCTACATAGGCAGTCCCCAGTTCAACGAAGGTCCCCCCTCGGCTCGCTCGAACCGGCCAGCTGTGGTATCGGGTGAAGTTTTTTTTCTCAGGAACCAGCACGTCCGTTAAAGCCTGTTCTGGGTTGAGCGTCGACGCTCTGTACTTTTATTAGAACCTTAGTATTTTCGTTAATACTTTACCTATGAATGTTTGTAGGACTGAACCAACAACTTTCGTGCAGTCCAAATACATGCGAATATTCGAAGTATCAGAAAAAATAGAAACTAACCGAGTAAGACAGTCGTACTTTAATTCCCTAGGGCTTCAGTCGTAATAAAAATATTAAAGACGAAGAATTCGATGTATTAAATAAGAAAAATGGGGACTTCAATACCGCCGTTATTTTTAGCTAATTGTTCATTTATTTTCTATTGGGTTACATTTTTATACGCTCGATTGTACAGGATATTCTGACGCATGTACAATAATACAATGTTATTCATACTATATTTATAATGTTTCAGATAAACGACGACGTGCGACATCATCATGAAGATACCAGACACATGGTTGGAATTAGAGATGGCGTGAACTGTTACTTGTGAATCAAAACGAGTGATTCCGATTACGTTCGTTCCCGATTACGTGATTTTTCACAGTGTTTCGTGATTTCTCGCGATCGTTTTTGATTGGTGGAGAACCTAACAACAGTTTTTTTACACGCGTCACATAACCTGTATATTTCATATTAATGACATCGAAACGAAAATGCGAGTTACATCGTATAAAGTGAAAAAATAATGAATAACAATGAAGAATAATGAATAAATTAATGATTATAAATTATAATCTGTACGTTGCTTAGCAAATCAGTCTTTTAGAATTTCTTGTTTTTTTTACTGGTTTGGAAAAACATAAACAGCAATGTAATTCGATTTTCAAATCATCAATTTCAATTGAGAATTACGATCACGGTGACGCAAATTCACTCAAGATAAACATATGACTGTTTAGTGATATTGCAGACTATCTCTAAGTTGTAATCGTATCTCTATTTCTGTTTTATCAAGGCCACTGAAGATGGAGGGAAAAATTTACGCGGGAAGAGTTGGGTATACAGTGGCGCCGTTAGTTCCAACCACTCCGAAATTATGGCGCCGCCACATTGAGAAGCCCCGCCTGCAATAATAATCAATGCACCACCGCCATAAAAGGAAATTACTTGTCTACGGCGTAATAACCCTCTTATTCGTTTCAGCTATTCCCTAAACCGAAATTCCGAATAGTTCCGAGTATGATCGGCGTATTTATGATCCTCTATGTATTTGTGAAAATTACTCGAAGGGATTTCTATTTCCAAACGTCTTGTCGCTTTAAATTCTCAAAGGCCGGGATTCATAGTCGCTTTTTATTCTTAAGCATTTAAGAATTTACTAAAGAATTTACTTAATCATTATTTACTTAGTAAATAATTCTTATTTGATCGTGATTCATAGTCAGTTCTTAAGGAAATATTAATGATAAATCAACGGTAAAATTAATTATATCCTATTTGAAAAACAAATAGGATTTGCTTGACTAAGAAGTTCTTAAGGATCTACTTATTCAATAAGAACTTCTTAAGTTTTGACTCTGAATACACGATGTCTTAAGTTCACCTTATTCGAATAAGGCGATCTTTGTTAAGAAATTCTTAAGCAAATGCTTGAGGTGCGACTATGGATCCCGCCCAAAGACTCCGTAATTCATTTGACTCGTTTGGATAAGAGCCCAGACAAGCAGAAGTTAAAAAGTACAAATATATTTATTTACATAAAGTCCATACAGTCTCATTTTTCATCGTATTTGTGTTAAAAAGTAACAATATCTAGAGAATTGTTTTAATAGTACAGTCCCGTGACTTTTTGAATCCAATCGATGTAGCCAGTTACTCTCGAGAACACGCCGGGTTCGGTGCTGGGACAGTTCGCATCACCGTAGCTCACGATCCCGATCTGAAGAGGAACATATCTCTCCAACACGATCAAGGGACCACCGCTGTCACCCTGCAAATGAAAAACACATTATGTATAATTGTTTTTACTCTTTTCAACTTCGAGGATCCGAAGACGCTGTTATCACGTTACGGAAGGTTCGCGTTCTTTCAAGAAAAATAAACGCATGCAACCAGGGCTGAATTAAGACCTTTAGAGAGGCCCCCATATTAGTGTTCCCATATACGTGCAGTTGCTGGCAAAAGTTTTTGACCAAACTGTAATTCCATCATATCTTTGTCATAACTTTTGTCAGACCCGTATTTGTTAGAAACAGGAGAACAGATTATGTTTAATATGACCAAATCCGAAGATGCAATATATCCTTGATACGAGTATATCAAGGGTTTATTCGTATTAAATACTATTAAAAGTATATGTTGAAATTGGTCCATGGTGAATCTAGCAATGGAAAATTTCTGTGGTGCCTCCCCTTTCCCTTGGTTCCATAAGCACGTGCTTGTTTTGCTCAAGTTAAACCAGCCCTGCATGCAACGCACACGGACTCGTGGGACAAAGGAGGAAAAGGCCCTTGAACGGGCGAAGAGGGTTAAAGGGGGAGGGAGGACGGAAGGGTCGCCGAGCGGGCACAGCGGGAGGGAATATGGAATGTGCGTCTGCAGTCCCCTAGGTAGTCCCATACTTTTATGGCCTCCATAGACGAAATAACGTCGCCGACTTTATATGTTATTTCTTCGAAATTAAAACAGCAAATGTCGAACCACGATAATTTAAAGCGATCAGACACGTCCAGCAATTTAGTCGAGTAACAAGTAGACATTTAGTCCGAAACGATCCAGTACATGGAAGATGCTAACAATTATATTCAATGCTATACGCAGAATCAAATATTTCTGACAATCTGGAAACTGGCACGAATAAGTATGTTACATAACTCCAAGAAGGACGTTCAGTTGGCTACATCATACAGACAAATCTCATTACTCCCGATAGTGTCTAAAATACTGGAGAGAATAATACTATGTAAATAGGATGCAGCACATCAATGAAAAAATCAGAAACGAGAAAAAACATAGTGCAAGATAATATGTTATCAAGTACAATTAAAATACCAGACTCTGATAATAATTCTATTCGTAAAAGAATGACAGCGCTCGAGTTAAACTGTTTGTACAACGGTGCAGGTTACATTTTAAAATCTCTAACGAAGTTGAATATTTTGTTACGATATTCGTTTACCTGGCAAGCGTCCTGTCCGTAACCAGCGGCCGTGCACACATGCTTGTTCGGTGTTATAGCCCAGGCCATGTTGCAGATGGAGCTCGAAATGATTGGTAAAGACGCGTACTTTAAAAGTCTCGTCCCCACGCCCTGATTTCCATCTTTTCCCCATCCGATAACGGTGCCTATTCTATCAGTGAAATCCGCTCTGATATTATTATATCCGGCTAATTGAATAGGTTGAATTGTCGCTGAAAAGTGTAAACAATCTATTAATATTTCCATATTATTTTTTTGTCTAACCGTTTAACGTACAGCGACGTTGTCATACTGGTCTACGCCTAGACGTCGGAAATATTCAGCGACGTATATGTCACGTCTATCGCCATTATCAACTCAGTATAAATATTTCAAAGACGCGAACGCCACGTTTAATCATATTGAAACGAAAATCCCTTAGAGTCTAACTGGAGGGTATTTTTAAAAATTTTTGCTTGCAACGGAGAAAAAAAGCTGTTGCGTGCCGAAAGTGTGCAGTTTGCTGCTCAAAGAAAGATGATAAAAATAAGAAAATTAGAAAAGTAAGTAGATATTATTCCTGGTTTTGAAATGTATCATACCCAATTGAATTTTTAGTTGAGTGTAAAATGTAAGTAAATGTAAAATTTCAGTTAAACTTTCTAAAGTGTAAGCTTTTTCATAATAAAAAATATCATTTCCCGTTTTTCCCCCTAAAATCGAAGGTATTATGCGTAAATATGTCCAATTAAAAGTTTCACAATGTAAAACTTTTGTTGGCAGATTTAAAAAAAAACCGTACATTAAGCACCTGCTAAATCGATAACAAAATGAAGAATTTGCTTACCTCCGAATGGAATGTCGTATGGCATGTATAACAAACCAACGTCATTTATGGATGGTTTAAAGCCAGGATGAAGAACGCTCTTGTCTGTCCTCATGGCTATACCAGGACCCTGGTAGAAATCGTACTCTATGCCGTATTTATCGGTAACACCGAATACCACTAGAAATTGACGGGGTTTATAAGCCACACAGTGTCCTGCCGTTAATACCCATCGGTGAGAGATAATTGACCCGCCGCATTGCGAAACCATTCCACCGCCCATCAATCGGTGGACAACAGCCATAAAAGGGAATTGATTACTCATCGCATATTTCCCTCCGACTATTCTTTTACCGTCCAGATCCTCTGTTGATTTTTACAAAAATTCAAAAAAATTAGTATCTGAAGTTCGAAATCGAATGGTTTCATGCGTCGAGAGTAGAACTGTAAGTATTCGAATAATCCGAATATTTCGAATACTTCGAATATCGTAACAGCCCTAGACTTATTCCGCGAAGAAGTGTTATTTTATTATAAAAATTGGAATTTACACGGTTAAACGATTCAATATAATGAAGTACTTTTTTTTATCTTCTATTCGTTATTCGAAACTATTTATCTAGAGTATGAATTTTCCCATTTCTGATTACCATACCTTCGGTCACAGAGAAATGTCCCGCGCTGCTGATTTTCCCATTGCTCGAGCTGTTACTGGTCAGATACGTGTTCGGTTTGTCGATGATTTTGAACAACGGACTGCAGAGTACGTTGACACTCACCGTCAATACGACGACGACGAAGAACCTGACGTTTGCGAAAATCATGGTGAACTGTGGCAAGAAGCGTCCATTTCGGTTTCTTATATACAGCATCCACTTTCTCTTAACTCACCCCCTGGCGAATTGTAAATTTCGGAAACTATTGATGTATCTATTCAAGCTGGGTTGTATATCCGGGGACGAAGATGCGGATCTTCGAACCCCGGTTAGAACATTTGAAATACGTATACCTGTTCCACGAAAGTGGACACCGAGGCGCACCTCCCGCCGTCCAGGATCTTACAACGTTTCCAAAAGAGCACCCCGATTTGTTCCAAACGATAAAGGGCCCAAGACCTTGGCCTTCGGGGCCGTTTTCTTGAAGTGATGACCACGAAACTCTCTGTAACTCCATTTGTCATGCAATCGATAATAATTACCAAAATTGTGAAACGGTGTAACCTGCAAAAAGAAGTGCAGTAAAAAGTAGGAAGTGCTGAACTATCGAGTGTTAGTGCTAAAGAAAAAAGGGTAAGTGAATATATTGTTGTGTTTTGTTTAACTATGATCAATAAAGATTTATGAACAAATTTCTTTGAGACTCCAGTTCTTCAGAACAAAACGTTCTTATAAAAACAAAATCACAGTACTTCAAGTTCAGAGAATTTCGAGTTCCGAAAGTTTTGAGAGTCTCGAAATCGAGGTGTCTAACCGTTTCCATTTGTCCTTGAAAGTTGACCCTACCTTATTCTCGAAACAACGGGGGTTCGTCCCTTTCCTTCGTCAAGGGCCGCCGAGGGTCTTCTTTTCACGACGCAGATACTACGCAGAAACGGATTTCTCGGTTTCCTCCGTGAAATCGATTTCCCCGTGACGCAGAGGACCGTGTGCATTTCGAAGCGCTTTAAAATTCTATCGTAACGCTGTTTAACTGAAATAAATTGTATATTAAAAGTTTCCCTCGAGTACAATATTCCCGTGTTATTCCGTTCGTCCGATGTTTTTCTCGGATGAAAGTAAACAGAAACGATTTCAATATTAAGTACGTTAAGTATGTAATTTATACACGAGTATTATCTATATTTCAGAGTTGGGCAGTAATTAACTGTTTTGTGATTGCTTCTGTAATCGATTATCGAAGTAATCCTTATTGAGATAAATCAGTAATAATAAATAACTTTTGTAATCTGTTATCATTCGATGGATGATTAATTTTGATTCTATAAGAATTAGCAATGTACATACAACACGCGATTACCATCGTTCTAATTGTTCTTAAACAACAATGATAAACATACCGAAGGCACATAAACTATTAGATAGAAGTTTGGAGTGAGAGTTATATTAAAAGCAAATTATACTTCTCTATCACGATCATAGTATCAGTTTTCATTATGTAAATAAATTGTCTGTTCATTTTATTATTTAATAAATATGAATTTTACAAAAAATCTTCACAGTATCAATTGTTACTATTAAAGTACTGATTCAATCACAATCAAAAGTGTACTCTAATTACTGAGTTAATCATGTCCTTTGATCACAATAGCATCGATTACTTCTGTTATTAATTAATCAATGATTACTGACCTGATTTCACATAGTCGTAACAATTAATTACGTTTTGCTCAACTCTGCTAAACTTTATACAATCAGATACAGGAATTCCCGAATGAATATATAAACAATGAAGAATCAACGGTAAATACAGTCGAATAGAAATGCACCTGGTTAAATCTTCTCTACGTTTAACGGACTTTCCAGTCTCTAAAAGAAAAGTTTTAAAAGAAAGGAATAACTCGGTGACGGTCAAACCCGGTATCCCCCTGTTCCCGTATCAACAAGTTCCGTGTTATGGTTCGAAAGTTTGAAGTTAAGAAACAAACACGTTACGAAGCTTCGCCATGTGCGCGTGAATTCTCCAATCGGATTATCGAAGAATACGTACCCTCTAAATGTATGTAATCTAATTGGAGCGGTCTAACTCACCATTTACGCTATAAAAGCAGGGCCATCGGACGCTCCCGTACAGAACACTAGGATAGTTATTCAGTGTGTTTATAGAGTTCATTTACACGTGCTACGAAAACATTAAATCGTCTGAAACATGCCACCGAAGACCGCTGGTATAGCCATGAAGAAGTCAGGGAAGGCCCAGAAGAACATCAACATGAGCAAGTCCGACGGCGGCAAGAAACGGAAGAAGAGGAAGGAAAGCTACGCGATTTACATTTACAAGGTGCTCAAACAAGTGCATCCGGACACGGGTATATCGAGCCGTGCGATGAGCATCATGAACAGTTTCGTGAACGATATATTCGAGCGTATCGCGGCCGAGGCGTCCAGATTGTCGCACTACAACAAACGGAGCACAATCACGTCGAGGGAAGTACAGACCGCGGTTCGACTCTTATTGCCCGGGGAACTTGCCAAACACGCGGTCAGCGAAGGCACCAAAGCGGTCACCAAGTACACCAGCTCGAAATAAAGATTCACAATGTGCATATCGAATACGTTATACGGGGGAAGGAGGGGTGGACACAGCTTGCTTATTTTCAGGCGACAGACAAAAGGCCCTTTTCAGGGCCACCAATTTCTCATCGATCGTTGGAACTTCCTGTCTCTGCGTTCGACTCATTTCATGTTCAATACATTGTTCAACACGTAAAACACCTGATAACCGTTCAGACGCGTTTCTGATAGATCTTTATGAGCTGAATACGAATCTGAAAACCGTTCCCAGCACGTTCAGTTTTTGAAAAAATCAATTAAAGAAATTGCAAATTTTAAGCTTTCGAGGTGTGTTGTACTTTTACAGTAATAGTTGTTCCGTTTCTTTTGGCATGCAATAATTCTCTGAACTCTCCCGTACAAAATGATGTGAATTGTTATTGAATTATAGACATCTAGATGTGTTTAAATAATGATCAAAGTGAAAAGGACACCAAAAAAGCACCAATTTTTGCTGATATTAATTTGTTTCAAGAACTAAGGAGAAAATCTAATCATAGCATGCTATAGGGCAGATCTTTCTGCTAAGGAAGGTGTGAAGGAATTTGAAATATATTGATACGTTATGTTGATTATCATTAAACTTTGTTTTTTTTTTTTGTATATTCGGAATGGTAATTTTTTGTATCTACAGAAATATAGAGTGTAAGCTAATGTAAATACAATGTGTCTTTACACTTTCGTGAGGACTACATACATATATCTATATGTACATTAGACTTAAATTTTAAACGTACTGAAACTCCGCTAGTACTTATTCTGACGTGTTTTCGTGCATGTGGAAAGTTTAGAAAGTTTGAACAATAGAATCATGAAGTCTGAAGTACATAAGGTATCATACACTAAGTTGGAGTTTGTAAAAGTAAAAATAATTATAGGTCGGGATAAAATAGTATTTTTTCAAATTAATATCTAGATATTCATTAGTTAACTTATTTTATTTTCGTCAAAGAGGAGGTCTCCGTAAAACTTGTAATATTTATAAGAATATAACTTGGAGTACTTATATTTAACTGTTGTAAGAAACTTGGCAAAAATTGTTCGAAGGTTTTAATATGAATCATAGGCGAACAAGTGGCAAACTCACGTGTAAAGGAACACGCTTTAAAAACTTTTGACACGGCAGATAATTCTATATTATATTTGGCGAATAAAAAGCAATATCAAAATTTTACTATTTGTCTTGCGTACTTGGTGTTGCGTAGAAGACCCAAAAGTTATCATACGTTCAAGCATTTTGGAGGCCCTAAAAAGGGCCGATTGTCTATTTTTCTTCTTCTCCGTCGATCCTTTAACCTCCGAAACCATACAGGGTTCTGCCTTGGCGTTTCAACGCGTATACCACGTCCATAGCCGTCACGGTTTTCCTCTTCGCGTGTTCAGTGTACGTGACAGCATCACGAATAACGTTTTCCAAGAAAACTTTCAATACTCCACGTGTTTCTTCGTAGATCAAGCCACTGATTCTCTTCACACCGCCTCTCCTCGCCAATCTGCGAATAGCCGGCTTGGTGATACCTTGGATATTATCACGCAGTACTTTCCTGTGCCTCTTTGCGCCTCCTTTTCCCAGTCCCTTTCCACCTTTTCCACGTCCAGTCATCGTGAATGGAGTTGTTCACGCTCTCACCGATAAATTAAAATGAATCTGGAGTAAAGTGAAACTACGTGAGTTTCGGAGCCTCTTACCACACCAACGTGGGTATATTAACAAGAATGACTTTGAATTTACTTCCTTGACCGAAAAAGAAATGTACGCTTGAAAAATGCACGTGGAGCGAACTAGAGAAAATGATACGTGTGCCACGCAGCCCTTTTACACTTGCCTTTATAGATTCAGAAGCTGATCCCCCCTCCTGTTTAGTTCGGAGCGGTGAACATCTGGCGTAGTTATCCCCTCCACTTAGCGTCAACCAATCAGGCACTCACAGCTAGCGCCTTACAGGCTATATAACCGGATGCTTACAGGCCGAAAATCATCATTTTCAGTTGATCTCTCGCTGAAAGTACTCGAAGCTTTGTCGTTCTCGCTGACCAACTACGATGGCTCGTACCAAGCAGACTGCAAGGAAATCGACCGGTGGTAAAGCACCACGGAAACAATTGGCTACAAAGGCCGCTCGTAAAAGTGCACCGGCTACCGGAGGAGTGAAGAAGCCTCACCGTTATCGTCCAGGAACCGTTGCTCTCCGTGAAATCCGTAGATACCAGAAAAGCACTGAACTTCTGATCAGGAAATTGCCGTTCCAACGACTTGTCCGTGAAATCGCCCAGGACTTCAAAACCGACTTGCGTTTCCAGAGCTCTGCCGTCATGGCCCTTCAGGAAGCCAGCGAGGCCTACCTTGTTGGTCTTTTCGAAGATACCAATCTGTGTGCCATCCACGCCAAGAGAGTGACCATCATGCCCAAGGACATTCAACTTGCTCGTAGAATCCGTGGAGAAAGAGCTTAAATTGCGTTTCTTACAGTTTAACGAAAAAACAAAAAAACGGCCCTTTTCAGGGCCAACAATACTATAACGAAGAGACTATCTCTGTTCACTATTTCTAGTCCTTTTCCTTTAATGGTAGATTAGATGTAGGCTTTCCGTAGATGGAAAAACTTATACTCGTTAACTATTTCAGTGCATTCAAAATAAAATTTCACAGATATTCTTACTATAATGCAAATAAGATCAACTTTTATAAATATCTTCAAAGTTCGTATCCTATTCTTTCCACGTGTAACGGTCGAATTTGATTTGAGTATTAAAATTTTGCTAGTTGCCGGATAGATATTTAGATATTTGAGCGTTAAAGTACTACTGCGTACATACATATTTCACGGTCATATCTTAAATAAATAACTGTAAAGTTTAAATTTTAAACATTTTACGTATAAAGGCTCAGTTTCCCGCGATAACGTTAAACACCTTGCTGAATGAACGCATGTTATGAACTACATTGAATCATGTTTTGAATAAGTAAAATCAAGTGATATTTGAACTAATATTGAAACTCTAGATCAGTAACAATACAATAATTTATTTTAAATTGCAACAAATGTAAAATATTTTGTTTTTGTACTACCATCTTTTGTTTAGTTTCAGTAAATGTTACCAAATATGCTTTTGCTTCGTACTGAATAAGAAGATACGAATTATTTATTCTTACTTTGTGAAACGTGCATGAATACAGATTTATATTCTGTTTAAAATTAATTCTTAGTACACGGGTTACATACTCTGTATCTGGGAAAGGAAGTATGCGGAGCGTGTAATATCTGGTTATATGGAAACGTGTAAAAATTTGAGGTTAGTCGCATGTGTATATATATAAGTGTTATATATATTCGTTATATAAGTTTAAAATTTCTGTGTCAATTTAGTACATATTAACAATGATTCAATAACCTACAAGTTATCTATCGAGGTTATGGTAACATAACCTTCTCTTGCTGTTTACTACTAAATATTTCTTATTTCAAATTTGTTAAGACAATAGGAAATATAATTTAATTTTGTAGTGCTTCTCCAAGATTCATAATGAATAACAAAGAAGATCACATTGTCTGGATAGATACAGAGGTATACATATATATATATATAATCAATATTGTTTTATTTTATTTCATGTTTAAATAGTTACATATATACATTTTTTTTCAGTTAACGGGTCTTGACATAGAAAAAGATACTATTGTGGAACTTGCTTGTTTAATAACTGATAAAGACTTAAACATACTCAGCGATGGTTTCCACGTTATAATTAATCTGCCAGATGCTATTTTGGAAAATATGCAAGAATGGTCTACATTACATCATACAAAAGTATATGAATTTTTGTTACAGTAAAGTTGTTTTAATGAAATTTATTTTTTGTCACAAGTTACATACATTTTCAGACAGGACTAACAGCTGAATCTAAAATTAGTAAAATTAGCCTAAAAGAAGCAGAAGAAATGTTATTAAATTTTTTAAAGAAATATATTCCAAAAGGAACTTGTCCATTGGCTGGTAACACAATTTGTATGGATCGTATATTTTTATTGAAACACATGCCATTAGTTACAGATTATCTTCATTATAGAATTATTGATGTTAGCACAATTAAGGAAGTTGTTAGGTAAAAAAAAATTACATACAGTTATAATATTCCTATACTTTAATTACAATTGTGTTATTTTTGTAAGTATATCGTGACATTTGTTTATAGAAGATGGAATCCTGTGATTTATGAAAATGTACCTGAAAAGAAACATAATCACAGAGCTTTGTCGGATGTAAAGGAGAGCATAAAAGAATTAAAATACTATAAGGAGCATATATTTATATGATTCTATCATAGGCAAAGTATCATCATGAATTAATACAAAAAATGACTGTACTTAATAACATATGCAGTGGTCATATGTAAATTACTGTTTAATCAATTTGTAAATAGTCCACATTGTGCTTATATAATTTGCAGTAACAAATATTATTATTCAATGAATACATCAGAACATATCTAATTTGAAGTAGAAATGCTGCTAAAACATAAATAACCACTATATTTTGATTATACATAATCTAGGTGCAAATAAACGAATTCTTTGATTTTATTATATATAAAAATATTTTATTTAATATTTATATGTTATAAATAACCTAGTAATGACTTATTTCACGAAAAGTATTCGATCTTAGATTCATTCTCATAACTAAATAAATTAAATCAAAGTTCGCAGCCATTAGCTCCTTTCATCAGTCCCTTCATGGGATCTTCATTTTATTTTCAGTTAGACTTAAGAAAGAAGACATCCACCAAGGAAAATAAACATTAAAGCGTCTAAATTTAAGTTACTTCTAAGATAATTGTGAGTCTTTGTAAAACAGGAGGTATCGATGTAACTGCAGTATTGTCGGGTATTGACACTAAAATGGTAACGGGGTCACGGAGCCCCCGGTAGATGCAGCATAGAGCCTGCGCGGTGAGAGCGTGGGGTCACGGAGCCCCGGTGGAGGCGCCATAGACTCTGCACGGAGGCCCCGGTGGAGGCGCCTTTGACACGTGGGCTGAGAATGTGGGGTCATGGAGCCCCCGAAGCATGCTGAAGAGACCCCGTGTGTGTGAGATGTATGATGTACAATTAGAATTTCAACGATTTATAAATAAAAGTACACACGGCTGAACTCAACGATAAATTTATTAATAAAATTATTTACAAAACTTAGGATCGATAAATTAAACATCAAAACTGAACATCTGAAATAATCAATAAATTATTAACAAACTTCAATATTCAAAATTAACGCGCAAATTACAATCAAGTCCCGACATACATATTTATTTATCGTGTATATCTTATATGACGGATATTGTTTGGAATTTAAACATATGTTTATGTTTATATATTTTCAATTTTATATTAAATATTTAAATAAATAGATAAAGTATAGCATTGTATTTTATTGTCTCTCAACGCAGAAACAACTTGTGTGTTGGGTAGAGATGGCGTGCAAAATCACTAACGGTGATTTATCACAGTGATCGCCGAATCACGATCACGGTCGTGATTTAACTTCATTCACAACCGTGATTGCGATTTTTCTATCTTGGGTGAATTTGCTCACTGCGATCGTAAGTCCTTGATCTTTAAACAGAAAAACGTATTCAATATGATTTTACGATAATTACATTACTATTCGTGTTTGTAAACATCAGTAGAAAAAACAAGAAATTGTAGATTATAATTTGTAATCATGAATTTATTCATTATTCTTCATTGTTTCTACTTATTCCTTCACTTTATACGATATAACCCTAATTTTTGTTTTGATGTCGTTAATGTGAAATATACAAATTATGTATCGTGTGTAAAGAACTGTTAGGTTTCTCCACCAATAAGAAACGATCACGGGAAATCACGAATCACTCTGAAAAATCATCGTGATTGGGAACGAACGTGATCGAATCACGAGTGATTCACAAGTAGCAGTTCACGCCATCTCTACTGTATGTACGTGAAGCGGCCGATTTAAACCATTCAAACTTTTCAACGGTTAAAACTGCGAGCGGGGTAGCGTTTGTGCGTACATAATACGAAAGTTAGTTGCTCCACGAAATAAAACCGAACGTATGAATGAAAATAATCAAAAAACTGAAGCAAGTGCAAGGAATATTAATTGACTAAAGATGAATGACACACGTAACGGAAAGAAAGACAGAAAACAACATATACAAGTTTTCGTTCGTGTCAGGTGATTGTCCTTCAAATTATTAGGCGTTCGCCAGATTTTACTTTAAAGTGCAGTGTTATCATTGATGTTAATTTGTTTCACGTCAGACCGGTAAATAATGCCGAAAGGGCTGGGAAGTCGATAACAGTGGTAGACACCCCGTCTAACAGAGAAGTGGTTGTTCGCGAAAGGCCATGCGATAAACTTACAAAGAAATTCACCTTTGACAGAGTATTTGGATCATTTTCAAAACAGGTGTGCTTTCAACTCAAATTATGTATCAAAACATTTTAATTATTCTTAATAAACTCTTAGATTGAAGTATATAATGCTGTCGCTTGTCCCTTGGTGGAAGAAGTTTTGGCTGGATATAATTGTACAGTGTTTGCCTATGGTCAAACTAGTACTGGGAAAACATTTACTATGGAAGGTCTTGATAATGATCCATCATTACATTGGCAAGCAGTGAGTATAGCTTAAAATGAGAAATCTATTAGAAAAATTTAGGTCTTCCAAAAAGAATTCTTTTTATAAAAATGACAACAATGCTTTTATGATATGGCAATTATATATAATTTGTATAGGATACCAATGCTGGGATTATACCACGTTCTTTAAGCCACCTTTTTGATGAATTACGTATAATAGGGGTACAAGATTACTCTGTAAGAGTTAGCTTTTTGGAACTGTATAACGAGGAAGTATATGATTTATTGTCTTCTAGCAATGAAGCTGCAAAGATAAGGTAATTATAGTCCTATACCTTTTTATGTAATGTTTATGTAATTATATGTACATTATGTTATATATGATATGTAAAAAGGATATATGAAGATACAACTAAAAAAGGTGCAGTAATAGTGCATGGTTTAGAAGAAGTGACCATATACAATAAAAAGGATGTATTCAAAATCCTTCAGAAAGGATCAGAGAAACGGCAGACAGCAGCTACATTAATGAATGCAAACTCAAGGTTTGTAATGAACTTACTTATTGATAATTTGTCCTTAGTAGAATGTACCATTTGTGTTCTTTGTTTCAGTCGGTCTCATACAATATTTTCTATCACTGTTCATATAAAGGAGAATACTATTGATGGGGAAGAACTGTTAAAAACAGGAAAGCTAAATCTAGTTGATCTAGCGGGTAGTGAAAATATTGGAAGATCTGGAGCCATTGATAAAAGAGCCAGGGAAGCAGGCAGTATTAATCAATCCTTGTTAACTTTAGGTAGGGTCATAACAGCGCTCGTAGAAAAAACTCCACATATTCCCTATCGGTAAGGAACATACAAATCTAGATATTTACTGTTAAAGATGCAATCAGATCTTCAGAATTTTCCATTTTATTTAATGTACAGAGAATCAAAGTTAACACGATTGCTTCAAGAATCACTGGGTGGTCGCACGAGAACATCAATAATTGCTACAGTATCACCTGCTAGCATTAATCTTGAAGAAACATTGTCCACCTTGGACTATGCACATCGAGCAAAGAATATTACGAATCGGCCAGAAATTAACCAGAAATTCTCAAAAAAAGCATTACTTCAAGAGTATGCAGAAGAAATTGAAAAGTTGAAAAAAGATTTGTTAGCAACTCGCGAACGAAATGGCGTGTACTTAGCCCAAGACAATTACAATGAAATGCAATCGTTAATAGATTTTCAGAACAAAGAAATAGAAGAAAAATTGAATCATATTAAAGCACTTGAAGACACTGTACACTATAAAGAGGTATTTCTTAATAATGATATGTATAAAAGCATACTAATCACTTATTGTTCACTATGATTATCATTTTAGCAAATATTTAACCAATTAAAATCGAAAACTTCTGAACAAGCAAATGAACTGGTAAATATAAAAGGTCAACTGGAAACTACAACATACACATTAATGGGTGCACAATCACGTTTGGCAATCTCGGAACAAGAAAAGGATGAGCAGAAGTATCTGGTGGAAAAGCATGCTTCTACTGAAAGTGTTCTTCTGTCACAAGTACAATCAGTTTTAGATGTCGTTGATACAGCAACTACAGATGTACATAAACTTCATGACAAGATTTATCGGAAAATGTGAGTTATCGCCTGTAGTATAAAATGTAAGTCATTGTGATAGTGTATGAAGAGTTTATGGTTTGCATTGACAGGCAAATAGGGCAACAAAACAGTTCCCTTGGACAACAAATTAAAAACAATCTTAAAGAACGATGCAGGAAGATCGAAGGAAATTGTTCAAGTCATGCGGATACAATGACACAGTTCTACACATCTTTGAATGAGTATATTAGTAAGTAGTGTTTATTTAAGCAACGGAGTGCAGTTTAGAATTAAATATATATTATTTTACCTTATCAGATGCGCAAACCCTTTCACTTAGTGAGCGTATTGATAAAAGTATTCAAGATATTTCCGATCAATTTGTTAATAAAACGAAAAATACAACTGATACACTGACGAAGAATATGAAGAATTCTGTAAGTAACCAAATGAAATTAGCACAATACAGTCCATAATTCTTACTCTTTTTTTCGTATTACTGTCTTGTTCCCTACTCGTTCTTTGCATATCTGGTCTGTATAAACAGACCATTAATTCGGATTATTGTTTATGAATTGCAGTTGTCTTTTTTTTTTTAGCATTTAAGGTATCAAGAATGGATTGAGAAAGAAGGCGAGAACGTTTGTACTATGGCTGCGCAGACGTATAATATAGTAAACAATGTTTGTTCCTATACCACGCAGGAAATACAACAACTAATAGACAATAAAATAGGTCAAAACTTAAAAGATTTGAATGATGATATTTCTCAGAAAATTGATAATTTGATGGAAACTGCGAAAAGCTTGATATTTTCAATCTCGAACTATTCGATTAAAGAGCACGATCGTTTACATAATAATATTCAGGGTATCAGAAGCGATATTGAAGACATTCGGCAAAGCCAAACTAGTATTATGGAAAGACGGTGTAACTTCGCAAGGGTACGTATTCTTCGAAATATTGCAGGTGTCGTATTTTGAATAGTTTGTGTTTGCAGATGATGGAAAATTTACAACATAGTTTCAATGAGGTACAGCAAGAACATCAGGAGACACATTCATCGATATGTGGCACATTAAACAGTATTAAAGAAACTTGTAATATTATAAATAATGAAACTTTAAACGTCAATGAAATAAAGGCAGAGAAAGAGAACAATATAGAAGAAAAACTTCAACATGATTTAGAAACAATGAAATGCGTTATCTCAGAGGAAACAGAAAAGGTGAAGTATAAGAATTACCGTAGAAGTATATTAGGAAATAGGTGTTCCACTTTTTGGTTCTAATAATGTGACATTGACTACGTTATGCAGCTGCAGATAATGTCAGAGAATTCAGTTGTCCGAGGTAAAGCATTCATCAGTGAGTTTGAAACAAAGTTAAACAATAATTGTAGCACATTAATAAATTACAAAAATTGCGTGGAACGTAATCTGTGGGAAATGCAGCGGAAAATGAAGGAAGATCAAAGTCTTATTTTATCATTAATTAACGTAAGCTGGAACATTATATACATTTAATGTGGTTATACAGGTATTATATTCCTCAAATTTATATTTAATGTTCATAATTTGTAGGATGTATATACGACAGTTTATAACATAGGCAACGAACGTTCAAGATCCTTAAATAGTTGGAAAACAGCATTTACAAATGCTTGCATAGAAATGAGTCAGAAACTTGAAACTGAAAATCTGAATACCAGTACTACAAACAGCAGGATTATTGCAGAGATGCATGCCATACGCAATCGAGTTGATAAATTCTTTGTCGAAGATTTATATCGTGATGTTCCGACAGGTATGACTTCGTTCTTTACCGTTTTGCATTTAAAAAAATACGATTTATTGATTCGATTAATATAAAATAGGCTTAACACCTGCGAGAAAAACCTTTCAATACACGAAAAAACTACCTAAGACGTCTCCGCCGGATCGAATACTTAATAGGTACAGAGAAGCACTCAAGGAACTGAATAGCGAAGAAAATGAAGAAGTATTTTTTGGTATACTACATAGTAATTTCCATTAAGAGGCTTTAAACAGCTAAAGAAATTTCTTATTTATTAAACACACATTTATCAAACAGATCCCATCGATGAATAATACACGTCTATTAAGGAATCATCAATGGAAAACTCGAAGGAAAATTTGAATGTAAGTTGAAAACAGTTGAAATCATCACAATTTACCGAGAAATGTACCATAAGCAAATATATTTAATTACAATTTTTGTAAATCGTACGATGAAATAAACGCGAATTTGTTATATTGTAATTGTAAACATGATAAGGTGACAGATTTTTCTTACGCAACTTTCATTCTTCTATCCACATACATTTTATGCATTATTAACTTTTTGAACAAGAAAACAGAGGATGTGAACACAAAGAGTGCTGTATGATTTATGCATTCATTTATTTCACCGAGAATATTTTGCAGTCAGTCTGCTTTCATATATTGAGTGTAGCACGGTTTTAATTAAGTTAATTCGACTTCTACAATTTATATCCTGTTTTACTGGATATGGAAATATTTACAATTGTATAATACATTTATATAATCCTTTAATGCCCAGACTCTTAACCCGATATTTTAAAGTTATGAGACTGATATATATGTTGTATCTTGTTATTTTTAAGTCCGAACATCAACTAAAAAAATCGAGCAAAATTTATTAAATGTGCCCCAGTAAATACTACCTATCGGATTTTTTACAGAGTTTTTGCATCCATTAAATAGGGACTTTTGACCCCTGATCCGATTTTATTTTAGAAATTATGAAATAATTAAATATAAAAAGTAAAACGCCACAGTGGGATATGAACGGGGTCTCCCGACTGTTGCTCACGCGTTTAGGTTGCCGGGCATCGCGTCGAAAACGTGAATTTTCGGCCCAGTGAGATTCTCGAACAGGGTTTCCAAGGTTTCCCCATTCTTTACATTGTCGGGTGACGCAGGTAGCGGCGGAACACCCCAACGACCAGCTCACACACATAGAAGCAAAGTTCCTTGGAGGCAGCAGAAACTGTGGAATAAAGTGGAGGGCGCCGGGACGTCGTGGTGGTGGAACCAAGTTCCACGATTCTGGCATTACTGTGCTAGTGGATTGTTTTTATCGCTCCGTTCTGTCAAGTGCCAGAACAGCAATTCGAAGCTTCGCAATGCGAAGCGCGCGCGGCATTACTAATAAGACATGGGTTTCTTGGAGGATACATTCGTGATTCTTGTTACACAGGTGGAAATTCATTTCCACTAGTATAAATACTGCTGCCGGTATTCGTAGACGTTACACAATTAGGTTATGAACGATTAGTTTTCATTGAATGGAAAATAATTGTAACCGTTGTCTCGCATAATGATGAATTTATTTTGTTACGAATAAAATATTTAAACTGTTAAATTTTTTATACCCTCCTGAGATCTACCGTGTTGACTTTTTACTAAAAACTTTTTATTGTACTCATTTATGGAGTTCTTTCAACGCGATATGTTCATTTTTCATTTATTAAGTAAGATAGTAAATTGTATTATGCACATGTAATTTATATCGATTGTATTTATCTAATACTGCTGCAATAAATTAGTGGTTTTAAATCATGCGATTTATTTCATAAAGTGATAAATTCTTCAATTTAATCTTCTGTAACTCGATTGTGTATTGTCGGAATTAGTGATTTCAATTGTAGATATTTTCCTATTTGTTTATATTACGCATTACAGGTCATCTTCTTCTTAGGAGGATGGGTGTTTTTTGTAAAAAAGTTATTTCGAGATTACGAAGTTCACCACAGATTAGTACAGTTAATTTTCTCCACAACGTTTGCATTGTCTTGTACTATGTTTGAGCTCATTATTTTTGAAATAATAGGAGTTCTCGATTCTAGGTAAGCAAATGATACCTGGTGTATTCAAATATTGTTTCTTAATACTATATATAATTTAGTTCTAGATATTTTCATTGGAATACTGGCCTCTATATGCTTTTATTTATGGTAATCGTTCTGATTCCATTTTATATAGCATACTTTATTATCAGTAATATTAGATTTGGTATGTATGATTCACAGTTGATTACACTTCATATTTTACATAACTGTTATTGACTTTGACTTTGTTCTCTCTGTAGTAAGACTGAAATTAATAAGGCCATTAACAGTGATTATATATCTTTTTTATCTGTATCTCTTTTGGAAAGTGGGAGATCCATTTCCAATTTTAAGTCCGAAAAAGGGTCTACTGTCTATTGAGCAGGGTGTTAGCCGAATAGGAGTAATTGGAGTGACTGTGATGGCACTTCTATCAGGATTTGGTGCTGTAAATTATCCATATACCTCTATGGCTTATTTTATGAGGCCTGTGACATATGCTGATGTACAAGCTATAGAAAGGCGACTATTGCAAACAATGGACATGATTGTTGCCAAGAAAAAAAGAATAGCCCTGACTAAAAAAGGAGAAGTTGTAGGACAGGTTGAAGCACGGTCTAGATTGTGGGGTATGCTAGGGCCTCTAAGTGGCACCAAAAGTAATCAAGAGAGTATGTTTTTTTTTTTATTTTCGAATGCTTTTGATATATCTGAAACAACTTGTTTCATAATAGCATAAGTTTTTAGGTATTAAACAGTTACAAGCAGAAGTGATGGCATTAGAGGAATTGTCTCGACAATTATTCTTAGAAGCACATGACATTCAGAACGCCAGAGAACGTTTAGAATGGGCAGCTACTTGGCAAGGAAAATATTTCAATGTTTTGGGATATTTCTTCTCTGCCTATTGTACTTGGAAGATATTCATTGTAAGTGTCACCGTCGGTACATTAAACACGTGTAACTCGATCATAGTAATTCGAATTGTCTCCTTTTAGTCAACAATTAACATAGTGTTCGATCGCGTGGGCAGGAAGGATCCTGTAACCAGAGCAATTGAAATTGCTGTTCATTGGATGGGTTTTAACATTGATGTTACGTTTTGGTCGCAGCACATTTCATTTTATCTTGTCGGCTGCATTGTCTTAACATCAATTCGTGGTTTATTACTGACTCTTACGAAGGTACATTTATGAAATATTTCGTTGTCTTTACACAATAGTGTCTGATATTTATTGAGTGTAATTTGTACATATTACATTAATATTGTAAAATATGATTGGATCTCTTACTATTTCAGTTTTTTTATGCTATATCGAGTAGTAAATCATCGAATATTATTGTACTTATACTTGCTCAAATAATGGTAAGATCATCTTTTTTTTAACACTAATGCAAATAAAATAATGTTTGGTGACACTTTTTTTTTAGGGTATGTATTTCGTATCGTCTGTACTTTTAATGCGGATGAACATGCCTGCGGAATATCGTATCATAATCACCCAAGTTCTAGGAGAATTGCAATTTAATTTTTATCATAGGTGGTTCGACGTAATCTTCTTAGTATCCGCATTATCCTCAATAGTGTTTTTGTATTTAGCTCATAAGCAAGCACCGGCAGAACGTGTTTAATATAATAAAACATTTTTTTTAATTAAAATAAGATAGTTATCTGTATTTTATATTTACCGTTTCTTAGAATACAAGGAAGTTATATTATACGATTAAATTATTCTTTTGATTCAGGAACACATTTGTAAAAGGTAGAACAAAAGAATTCCGAAATATATAAGCAGTAGGGGTCGATATATTAGGATTAATTTAAATATTTGTCCGAAATATGTTTGTGACATTTCTATCTCTAATACATTGTTTTCTTAAAGATGACGTGCATGATTATAAAGCTTTAGCAGCTGCTGAATTAATGGTTTCTTAATGCCTACTACTTTATCAAATAGAAATAATCGTTTAATTCGCCAAAGTAATAAGTATATCATTTACATCATATCTCTCTACGTTCTATTTGTTCTGTTATAGTATACAATGTCCCTTCGATCACAGACAGCTGAAAAAATTACGTGGGTAATAGAAAACTGGCATTACTGTATGATTACTGAGATTACGATGAATAAAACTGTGATTCTAGTGAATCAATTCAATAGTCCATTCTTCTCCCATATTTACACCTGGTTTACGCACGGTTAATATGTTATTATTTGGATTGTACTTGGCCTCCAAAGTAACTTTTCCCAAGCCTGAAAGGAACGATTTGCATTTCATTTACTGAATTCAATACTTAAATATTTACATAAATTATAATTACTTACTGCGTGATGTTAACACAGCAGATGTGACTCCCTGAGGTGGATTTGCTATGTCTACCCTCTCTAACCAACTTTCTGTCTGATATGAAGCTAATTTATCTATGAATGTTGAAGTTAATTTATTTCCTTCCAAGTTGAATTTCAAATACAAATATTTTCCATGGCGATATTCGAAGCTAGCTTCGTCATCAATATACAATGTACCATTTGCTTTGCCGGTAGAATCTGCGATGACTACCAAAGTGTATGGATCATTTTTCATTGGGACCGTGCTACGACGTATTCTCATCTTGCGTGGAACGATAGTACCACTTCTTTGGAATACCGGAATTTTATGAAGGGTCACAGGGACATTAACCAAACCTGACTGACGATAAGGTTGCATGGTATCGACATCGTACCAAGTTACCTTGCCCTCTCCGGGAAAGTATACGTTAACATCGGTCACGGATGGTTGAAAGACTGGACGTACAAGTATAGAATCACCAACTAGCAATGTATCATCGATGGTATATGTTTCTGTCTCGCTAGGATAATGAGCCCACAATGGTCGTATGATTGGGGTACCATTTACTTCATGCTCTCGGAAGACAGTGTACCATAGTGGTAAGTACGAGTATCTCATTCTGAATGCCTCTCTGACGATTTGCGTAGTTTCTTCATTGAATGTCCAAGGTTCACGACGCTTAGTCTCAATATGAGAATGCTGGCGGAAAAACGGAAGCCAAGCTCCAGCCTGGTTCCATCTGATAAAAAGTTCACTGTCTGGTGTCTTAAAGAAACCTCCGACATCTGCACCACAAAATGACATTCCAGAGACAGCCATGCTAAGACACATTGGATAGCTTATCCGAAGATGGTCCCATTCCCCCGTATTGTCGCCGGTCCACATGGCCGCATAACGTTGTGATCCGGCAAAAAAGGATCTCGTTAATATAAAAGGCCGTAGAGAACCTCCCGAACGTCTGAACAAAGCTTCGTATGTGGCCATATGTACAAGAAGTCCATTGATGTTGTGGATACTTCTGTGCTCCCATCCACCGTGGTGGATGAGATCCTTAGGCATAGTAACTTCAGGACCATTAAACACGCTTGGCTCATTCATGTCATTCCAAATGTACACATCATTAGTAGTGCCATGGAATTTATCTAAGCTATACTGCTGTATAACATATTCCCGTATTTTTGGATCGAAGAAGTCCAAGTACGACGACGAACCTGGCCAACACCAACCTTCATAATCTTTTCCATCTCTTGTTTTAACGTAGTATCCCAATTTGGTAGCGTCGTTGTGAACGAAATAACCTGAATCACGTTTGATATGTGGATCGATGATAACAATTAATTTTCTACCCTTCGCCGTCAAGTTGTGTATCATTTCAATGGGATTTGGGAACTTGCGTCCATCCCAGGTGAAGTACTTTTTACTATCGGTGTATTCAATATCCAGCCACATAGCGTCCAGAGGTATATCATGTACATCAAAGGTTTCTGCTATTTGTATGACATCATCCTGGTCATTGTAATTCCAACGACATTGATGGTATCCTAGAGTAAATATTTGTGGCAATGGCGCTGTGCCCGTTAAAGTGGTGTACTGTTTAAATACATCCAAAGGTTTAGGACCCAACATAAAAAATACATCAATGATACCGGACTCAGACATGAAATGTGCATCAACCTGCGACTTTTTAGTGGAACCTGATACAAAGTTTACAATACTTTCTACGACATTATTATCAGCACTTGACAAAATGTCAATCCATGTTTCCGCGGTATTATGCCAGAAAACGCCGGTAGTCCTCTCTTTGCCATGAGCATAGAGAACCGGTATGGCTCCATAGATCGACATTCTTTCATTGATTTCATATTCAAATACATCTAAGTTGTACAATCTGTATGGATGAGCTTGTTTCGTTGATTTCAAAGCAAAAGAATCAGCATGTTCTGGTATTCCATACGCATGCTCTGATCCAGGAAAACTAAAGTCCAGTGCTATTGCTTCTGGACCGAAAGGCTTTGAGTCATGATGCGTTTTGAAGTTCTCTTCCCATGCACCTGGATCAGTTTCAGCTCCATCGCCCGGAAAATGAGTATTGTTCGCTATTTCAACATTTTCTGCATTCTCTTCTTGCTCTGGTTTGCTGTTAACGCAAAAAAAAATTATTGTTACACAGGTTTTAATATATAAAATAATATTCATTGAACATACTTAGGCTTTGTGCGGTGATGCTCGAATCTCATAAGACCTCTAGCATTAGCAGACACAACTAATACATCTTGAGAATACAGGTCCACTCTAAACGGCGAAGCATATAATATAACTTTATTCTCTCCATTCTTTACGATTACATGATCCACAGTTCTTTCAACCAAAGTCAATTCAGCTGTCTGAGGTTGATCTTGAAGGGCATGTTCAGGCTCGTATCTAGGATGCAATGGATTCTTTTCATTGATACGAAGTCTGAATGTATTGTCCTTTAAGGCAGTTAGCTTCAGTACATAGAGAACACCTGTATCCTTATTAAACAAGTCTACATTCACAGTAGATTCATTGAAATTGAATGTATCTATTAAAAGCTGGTACGGTGTCTTCCCAGGTTCAACTTTTCTGCAGCGTCTATTTTTACATTGCAAAATATAAATTTAGTTACATTCCAAATAAACAGTGTGTGTAATATATATAAAAACTTAACAATTCACCTGCAAAAGCTGCTTTGTTCACATGTTTTAAACGTATCTCTGTTTACTGCATTCACAAACAGTGGAGAACAGACTAATAAAAACAGTAATCCAAACCTGTAATATGCATTTTTACAGATTTAACAAATCTTCTGGAATAATTACTGCTAAGGTATAAATTTCATTGAGATTAATTACATTTTATTCTTGATGAATGCAAAGAGGGATCAAACAGTACTCATATTAAGTCGGTATAATGCAATTTGTTTTATACCGCTTCTAAACGACAAACTTACTTATTAAACGAGTTTAGGTAGACAATATTAATCCCATAAATAAATCAATGAACGCGAAGTAGTGCCGCGTGTCGTACTGTTCGACAAAATCATTTATATCAAAAACGATGTTATCATGGACACGTCAGCGTGATTATTATTGCAATACAATAGTAAACATTAGAAGAGAGTTCTAGCGCTCCTGAGTCGGTATACATGGGTGTTGTTTATAAAAGAAAGTCTGGAAAATTCAGTGTTTCCAGTCGAAGAAAATTTATCTTGATATTTTGAAGGTTAACAGATCGGAAATAATTAACTTACCGCACGTATGAAGCCATGTTGAGAAGTAACTTCCTATACCGCGTTCTTGCTAATTCGAACGAAATAGAATCGAATTTCACAGATGGAGCTTCACTCGTTCGAATCGTCATCGACAATTTACGCTTTTCTGAGCGTTATAAAGCACGTATAATGCGTAGTTTTGCGAAAGAAATTTATTATTTTGTTGTTTAAATATTTTTTGTTGGAATATTAAAGATGTTTCTATGTTCTCGGAAATATACAATTTTCGAGAACATAGAATTAATGAAGATTTTAGTAATGCGATGACTTTTCACGCACGTTCTTTTTTTATTTGTTTTTATATCTTTTTTTATCTAATAATGTGATGTAAGAATTTTAATACGCACAAACAATAATCTACTGGAAATTGGTAAATTTTTACACACAAGTTTATTTACAATAATTTTATTTATTGTGAAGAATTAAAAAATGAATTTTGGCCCTACTAGAGTTTAAATAGCCGAACTTCTGCAGTATTGCCAGGTCTCTGGTTTCTTCATTTTCTCCATAAAGAAAAGCTTTTATCAATTATTTAATTGGTATTATCTGTCAGATTGTATTTCATAATCTTTGACGTCATTGTACAACCGACGAGACGTATTTAGCACAGATGGCGTTCAGGAATGCATTGCATGTTTCAAAACATCGAGAGACGGGTGGCTGAAATATCACGACAGGCATCGTACGTCAATGTTTTCTATCTAAAACGAATTGTATCCGAGGATCGAGAAGTTGATCTGTGGTTGTAATTATATCGTTTGCATTGAAAAAATGTGTACAAATGTAATTCGGTACTTCGTACTGATTTCTTATACCTCGTGTGTGTATCGGCATGTTTGAACGATTTTGTGAACGTACTACCACCAGCACCATCCTTAAATTGAAGGTTAGTGATATATCGATATTCATATTATAAACCATACGGATCATACGATGAATAAACCAATAACGAGGGAGGAAGGTTTGTTAACGTTTACGATTACACGCCTCCTATTAAATAACATCGCACATTCATTTTATTTTATTTGAATTACAAGAGTAATGCGTTCAGTCGGCAGGGAAAATACAGTCCTATATGTATATAACTATATGTATATTACACAATATAGAAGTTTGGCACTCGGATCGGTTCACTTTTAGGGGGATGGTAAAAAAGCCTAACTGTTCGGTTTCTAGCATATTCATTAATCAACAAACGGATCCTCTCGGTAAAAATGTCCCTCCGTACCATTCTGGTCTCGTACGAGTCGGAACTGTTATTATTAATGGACATGCTATGAATTCGTGGAACAGTGTCTTCTATGTAGGAGTGTACATATTTCGTATATTTATACATATAATAATAAACATTATTATTATCGTTATCACTATATTAACATCGACGTTAGAGCGTTTCTCTTAATTATACATAGTTCCCTAAGGTTCAAAGAAGTCGTCGTTAATTAAGGTCACTGTGAGTTTGCGCAGGCCCGAAAAAACGTTTACCGTGCCCGCCAAAATGATCGACGAGCGGTGGATAATCGACACACACTGTTCGTATCGAGATTCGATACTATCGATCGAGCGTTTCGTTAATTTATCGTAATACTGATGGGAATTCGAGGAAACCGTTGTCGCCGGTGCGTATCGTACGTCTGATTGGAAAGGGAAAAAAAGATACATATAAAAATTGGAAATACTTCGTAGATCTGGAAGAAATTGATCCTCGAACCGTCGATTCAAAATATTGACCCGGATTTCGAACGTTATGAATTCGCTGAAGCAAGGAACATGTATGCACATCTGCACCCCACGCCACCGACATACTTCCGGACATCGATAACAGATGATTGTTGGGGTAATGTATTTGGATTATTTGTGCATATAAAACTGGCCGAATATTCGCAATTTTAAACGCATGGAGCATATCTCAGTCGATGAGAGATCGCTCTTATTAAGCGATCCGATATTATTGCGCGTTGTGAATTGGTTAAAAAAGAAACCGCCAAATAAACGGAAGCGCCATCTCTTGTTCTCTTCTTGAACTTCCATTTGCCAACGGAAATATATTTTCGGTGTAGGTAACTGATGTTTTCGCGGCGGGTGTAACGATTACGGAACCAGGAAGGAACACGGATTTTAGGCTCGTTAAGACGCGACGTGGACATCATCAACGATGAGAGAGCTCGATGCATGTAAGTACATGAATGACATTGGGGTCAGTAGAAATTGCGCGGGGGGAATGGTGTAAAAAGATATGTGCGAAACTCGTAGTGTTCACCTATTGTACCGTGGTGTGCGCGTCTAAAGCGCGAGGTTTCACGCTATTATAAAAGTCGTTTTATTATCTCTATACATTTTCTCCTGCGGGTGTATATAAATCTCAAACACGCGGACCACATTGCAGTCACTTTTTTTTTTACAAATGTTAGGTTAGTATCGTATATGTTTCGCGCCCTGATACTCTACAAACGTCTTTCACGACATCGTTCTCGAGTCATGCCGAGCAACGAAGGTACTCGAACCGTAGAATTCCAGAGAGGTTAAAGGGAAAATTTCTTTTCGATGAATTCACTTATTTTTCTGCGATGTGTCAGGGTCTTTCTTTTCAAAATATAGAACTATCTGTCATATAGTATAGACTGCATCGAGACCTTTCGAACTGCGTACCGTGTGACGGATAGGAAATTTTCAGTCGAGTGAAATATAAGTCCAGGACATTGAAACTTTCCTTGTCAATGTTACTCCAAGGCCATATTAATCACGCCATTAAAACACGCTGTCACAGTGCCGGAACTGTGTATATCAGATTTCTATGGAAGAATCTGATTACCGAATCAATAGGAATTTGTTTGAAACAAAAACTACACCGTCACGTTTAATGTCCTCCATGTACATTGTCCGAATATTTTCGTTACTCGCCGCCACTTAGTGACAATTGGCCCTCGTTTTTCAGCGTGTTCGTCGTTCGATCGCGAATATTTCCTCATCGAGAGAAGCGGAAATTATCGGTATCCGTCCCAGATAGCACATGACACATTGAAGACGCCCATTTTACGGATATTTTAGGTCTAAGGCGCCTTTAAGCCGTCTTCAAGGCGTCATTAGGCGTCATGTGATATCTGGGGTGGTGTTGTAGAGACACACCGAGGGGGTTAGAAACATTCTGATTGACGCGTGTGTGTGTGTGTTTGGCTCTCCGGCCAAGGGGCGATTTTTGGAATACGATTCGCGTATCGAAATGGAAGATTTTTCCCCCTCCTTCGATTTCGACATCGAACCGCGAGGAAAGACAGTGCAGCGCAATCTCGCGGTGATGAATATTCTTATGAGATTTGGTAATCTCTTAGGCACATTCGATCCATAATAGCGACGATAGTAGTCCTGACTTTAGTGATTCTTTATATATAATTAGCGTGCCTATACAGTGAAACTTGGATTAGTAATCGAAACGATCTACAGCGTAAGCACACACGGTGTTCATCCCCACCACTGGGTGAGGTGGCCCCTGGAACCAGTCAAGCATAGAATGTACAGTATTTCATCGATCACTGTTACAAGAGAGTGACAACACTAATGCAACGACGAACATTTCTTATTTTATTTTCCAAAGAAACTTTTACTAACGTATTTGCGAGATTTTCTTGATTAAAATCTCACAAATACGTCAGTAAAAATTTTATTGAAAAAAAAAATAAAAGATAAAAACTTTACATTGTTGCATCAGTGTTGTCTCATCGACACAGTCCCCCTTTCATTTTGACTCGCCATCCTCTTCTACGTAGAATTCATTCTTCTTCTTCGTGAGCACGCACCCGGGTTTCAGTTCCAATTTTCGGGTACCAATCCAAGTTTTACTGTCTAGTCGGAACCGAATCACGTGACCGCCGAAAATACGTCGAACGACCGAGATAACCACTGTACAATTTATCTAATTCGAGGCGCGCGCTCCGTTCGTCGTTTTCGTGTGGTGGAACCGAACAAGCGCACAAACCTCTGGGAGTGTCTGTTCCGTATGAAAGCCGATTCGACTTCGAACGATCCACGTGATTTCGTTCCAATTATAATTCTTCTCGTAGGTCACGGGAAAGCTATATGGGTATCTACTAGACAAAAGACACACCGTTTGCTTCGTGTAGTTCCCGTACATTCAACTTTCTCGACGCAGATTACCGTTTCGTACAAAAAGTCCCCAAAAAAAGAAGAAAAATGAACAAAACCGAAGACACAAGAAGGTTCGATGGAAACTCTAATCCTTGACTGTGGACAGCACATTCCGATCCTCTCGTGTAGACCGTGGACAAGTCCCTCTGTAAAGTTTTCCGCTGTACTTTGGCACATTTCAAACATCTCGAATGATCACACGCCGAAGAAGAGTTTCCGTCAAGGTATCTGTATAAAATCGAGGCTTTCGGTATATACCCCCCCCCTCCCCCTACCCCACTTCCCGTATATCCGCCATGTCACTTCGCTTTAGGCACATTAAGACCATAGTAATCGACGGTAACTAGAGTCTCGAGCGGTGTGTTCTTCCTCGTATGAGAAACACGTACAGTCTTTCGGTAATTGAGATAGTGTGTGTTACGGCTTGATTCGCGTCACCCGCGAATAGCCCTCCTTTTGCTAGACCCAGTACTGATTCCGTCTCAGGAGGGGATTGTTGGTCCTCTGGGCGGTGGCGGTAGCAGATTGGCAGGGCAGATCGGACGTGTCGAAGCTGCTCCATTCGTCCCCGTCCGCGACACCGTACGGATATCTGGCTGACACGTCCACCTCTGAGCCGGTGATGCTCTCCAACGGGCTCAACGGTATCACTTTGCACTGAGGTAACGTCGACGTCATCGTGGGCAGCACTGGTAACGGGGTGCTGACCGCGACACTGTTATGATCGTTCGCGGCGAAACGTTTCAAATGAGGCGTCGCTGGCATCAAATGATCCGGCGGCCTAGGAAGCGGCATCACACCAACCGCTGGCGTTGCTTCCGGTTTCTCCTCCTCGGCGTGTTTGTACCGATTATGCCTGCATCGAATCGTGATGATCACGACCACACCCAACAAAAACACGCCTAGTAGCATTCCGAGAATTAACAGATAATCGTTGCTCATGTTCGGCGCGATCGCCATCTCGCCCTCGTGCCCGACCGGGTCCATTGGGCCCCCTAACGTGATGTTGTACTCGTCCGTGTCGAGTTTCACGCGGAATTCGAACTCCCCTATCGCTGGTTGGAATATCGTGGCAGCTAGAACGAACGTGAAACTGTCGATCGTGCCCTCGTACTCCAACGTGGGGATCTTTCGGCAGACGAGGTATATCACGCCGGACACAACCTCCTGATGCGAGAATCGGATCACTTCTTTCTCACGGGTGCCACGTTTTTCTCCCGAGGACGACGAGCTTCTGATGATTCTCTTTGTTTTACCGTACTTTGGCTTTTTTAGTATCGTGTAGATGGGGTTGCTGGTGGTCAGCTTCGCCAACGGGGTTGCGTCCAGGTGTTGTAAGGTGATCCGTGTTTTCTCGCCGGCTAACGCTGTCATCGAGTTCATGATCATCAACGGGACCACTTTGATCTGGATACGTATGTGTTTGATCTCGAAACCGCTCAGTCGAGCGGTCAACACTAGACTGTCGTTCGACACGGTCATGTCGGTTTGCATGAACATCACGCTCTTGGATAGCAGATCGGTCTGCTTGAAACTGACCGCTGCTCCGTCCCTCACGTACAGTACACCGTGCTTCGGTGCACCGGTCACCTCGTACACGATCAGATCTTGTCGCGCGTTCGTGTCCAGTTTCACGTTGCTCTCCGAGATCAGAGCGACGTTCGAGCCCTGTTGAAGGCACACAGGTCCAGGCACGGTTACGTTCAGTTTGATCGGTAGTACGTAGACATTGAAGACTGTGTAAGTGGGATTGAAACGACCGTCCCAGACACGGAAATAGAACGAGGCTGCTTGTAGGGGACCGTTGTGCTCGTACACCAGTCGATTCGAGTCGACGTCGTGCTGCGTGAATTTGTTCACCTGACGCACCTCTGATATGTTCTCGTTGAAGGGTAGCAGCAACAGTCGGCCGTAGGTCGGTCCCGATATCACGTCGTACATGATTTCCTCGGGCGGCGTGTCCGGATCGTTGGTCAACAGATTCTCACGGGTGATTGTTTGATTTTGATTCTGGACCACCGTGATAGACGGGGAGTTTGTGACCAGCTTGAACAGCTCGTCGTTCACCGGCTCGATTATAACCGGGACGGTGGTGTTACAGAGGAGGATGTGACCGGGTGTTAGATAGAGGGAGAAGTTGATACGATCCTCTAAGGTGTCCGAGTGATCGTGATAATACGCGATCTTGCCGCCCTCGATCTGCGGCTGGGAGAATGTGGTCACGTTCAGGTCTGGGACGATCATCACGTGGCCGTGACTCGGCTGACCTATCAATCTCGACAGCACCACTGGACTCTCGATACCGGCGTGGGTATGAAGAAACGTGACGATTCCGCTGATGTTCATGATCACCTGCGCTGAACCACCTTCCTCCACCCTGACGTTCTTCACGGTGATGTACCTGTCCAGGCCGCCGCTGGAGACCGAGATGTCGATTTGAAATACCTGCGTAACGTCGATTAAAGTTAGAGACCTTGGAGACCTACAGGGGAACCTCCAGAATTGACGGGTGCTGATTTCGATGCAACTCTGTGAGATTGTAGTCCTCGTAAAAATATTTGACACGTATTTTTTTTTAGCTGCTCTTACCCACGTTGAAGGGATGAAAAGCGTCCTCAGAGTTTCGGGTGTGAACCCAAAAACAGTATAAATTACAATAGTCTGATTTTTTCACAACGAATCCAGGTATACGGTTGTACTCCAGAATAATCGATTTGTTTAAACAGTACATTTAAGAAGTAGCACTTTCTATTAATTTTTCTGTTAAATCAAATGAAAACTACATATCTACATATACAATACAGGTAAATTGGAATTTTGATTTTTGCATTATTAAAAAATCACACCCTTAACTTTGAGGGCTGTTCTCACCCCTTCAACGTACATAAGAGCAGCTAAAAAAAAACATAACTATTTCACCGAGAACTACAATCTCAAGGAGTTGCATTAAAATCGACGATTGTCAATTCAGGGGGATGTTGCCTTGTTAGAGACACAGAGAGAAAGGAAAGAGTAAATTGGAATGTTTTTCCCTGTCGTGTTTCTTTGTGATCGCTAGTAACTCGCCTGATTGGTTAAGGATTCCGCGAAATGCGACTCCACGTCGAACGTGAACGAATCGTCCGCGGTCAGGTCCATGAACTGTTTGGTGTGCTCGTAGAAAACTTTGCTGTTGTTGACGTCCCGTTGCGTGAACCGATCGACGTTCAACCACGCGCCCTCGCTGGTCTCCATGATGATCTTGCCGCGATGAGTCCCATTTCGCACCGTGTACCTTATGTCACGTGTTTCGTCCGAGCACACCGTCAGCAACAGTTTACTCGATATCAGTTTTCTGGTCAGGGGAAAAACGTTTAGCGCTGAGTTGCGCTCGACATTCAATCGAACCGGCTTGGTGGCGATCGACACGGTATAAGGCTCGGACGTGTGCACGCCGTCGCTGAGAACAAAATTGAACTCTGCGTCGGATCCATCTGAAATAATAATAATATTTATTTTAACGGAAAAAACCATTTGGTACAAAGATAGCATAAATCTGAACAAGGGCACGTGAATAAAAGATGAAACAGAAAAGAAATATCTGTTCATTTAGCGGTGCGTCCACTCTATGCATAAGTATACAAGGTGAACCACGAATCGTGATCAGTAGAGATTACTTTGTTATTAGCAGTTCGATCGAAAATGTTTTTATCAGGTATAGCATGGTTTCAAGAGAGCTTTAACGTGATTATAGCAAATTTTTTGTTAACTCTTTTTTTTTTTCATGATTTTTCAAGGGCACCTTCAATTTTTTGCAAATACACGTATTATTTGGTTAGAAGAGGCAAATACTGCGATAAACGAAAATTTTTCTAAAGGTTATATTTTTCGAAATTTCAAGGTCATCGATGTGTTCGTTTAGAATGGAACGCCATATTTTTATCAGCGTGTCGTAATCGTTAAAATTAAGACCAATCCAATAACCTTTAGTAGTGTGACCTTCATGTGATCTTGAGTACGAAAAATGATAAAAATTAAATATTAAAATAGCTACGATAGGGAGATTAGTTGCAAAAGTGTATCGAAGTTGATGGACATCACTGGGAATTTATTAAAATTAATTTTCTGCAAATCAAAAGCAAGTAAGATACCAAAGGTGGTCACGTTAGGTGAGAACACCCTGTATATCGCTTACTTGTGTGAGTAAAAATGATCTTCGACTGATCAATCTGCTCCTGCGTGAAGTCGTAGACGTCCACGTCCGGGGATGATTTCAGCGAGACGAAACCGTTCCTCAAACCGGTGAGATTGAACGTTAAATCGTGAGCCGCGGTGTCATTGTCGACGGCCGCCAAGCTGGCCGGTGTCAACGTGATCCTTCCACCCTGCCAGACATTCAGTTTCGTTCTGTTCACCAGAACCGGCAGTTCATCGTCGACCGGTTGCACATTCACCCAAACCTCGAACGGTTCACTGACCTTGTCCCCAGCCACCAGGACCATTTTAAACGAATCCTTCGACGATTCGTCGCCGTTGTGCTTGTACAATATGATCCCAGCGGTCAGATGTTTCTGCGAGAACTTCTTCGTCTGCGTGTTCTTCGCGGAGTCCAGTATAGTGCCGTGTCTTGGCTTCTCCGTGACACGATAATCCGTGATCTTACCAGAATAATAAGGCGTTAGAATCGTGAAACACTTCTCGTCTAGGATCGTGCTCTTTCCCTCGATCACAACGAGTCCCCTTGCCTCGACGTACAGTTTCTCCGGGACGATCACAAAATTCACGGTCAGATCATGCAACCACGTGATCCCGTTCGTAGCGTCGACGACGAACCGATCGTTCGTTTGATTGATCACTGATTGTACGTAGAACACACGTCCCTCGTTCACCAGCCTCTGATCGAACGTCTTCACGGCGTTGCCGATATAATCCTCGCGTGTCTCGTCGCTGTGCTGCTCGTCGTGTATCTGCAGCTCGAGGTAACCGTTCTGGGGCCATTCTTTCAGATGATAAACGATCTCCGTGTCCGGTATCCTCGGGTGCATCACCTCTAGGCTCTTTCGGTTCAAGAGAACGCTGGTCGCCTCCTCGACGAACACCGTTTTATTATGCTGGACAATCAGACGCTGCCAGTAGCTCTCTGGATAGATTTTAATCATTAGCACACCCTCTGTTTCCGCCCCTTTCGTCGACACCTTGAACTTGAAATCGTCCCCTGTCAACGATCCCCCTAAGTGTCTATACGACACTATACCGTAGCGCAAGTTTTCTTCTGTGAATGTGTTCGTTTCACGGCCGTGTCTCAACAACACACCGTGCTTCGGTTTCACCAGCACCGTGTACTTGATGTCCTTGTCCGACGTGTACACGTTCGTCTCGACGTCCAATTCTGTTGGCCTGATCGTCACCGATCTGTTGAACTGCACTACGGACCCGTTGCTCTCGCGTAGCCTCACGTAAGGCGGACTGGCTTGTATCTCGAGGACACCAGCCGTGTAAAAGTGGCCGTCTGTCACCCCAAATTCGAACCTGCTGTGTTTCTCGTCCTGATGTTTGAACAGTATCTGGCCGTCGTCGAGATCCTGCTGGCTGAACTCGTGGATCTGCGCGGATGAATTCGACACTCTGTAGATCCCGTTCCTCTGTGTGTCCCTGCGGGTGTAGATCAACTCCCCTGGCTTTGTGTCCACGTCCTTGTCCACGTACGCTAAATCTTTGCCCGTCAGCAATCGTTCGCCCTTCGACACCACGTGGAACACTCGGTTCACCACTCGTTCTGGCGCGTTGTCGTTCTTCATGGTGATTTCCACGCGCACCAGACCGACGTACATGAAGTCCACGGTGTCCTGGTCGGCGATAGCGACGAACTGAAATGTGTCCTCTTTAGTTTCTGTGTCATCGTGCACGTAGTAGACTCTTTGGGTGGCGAGCTCCTCGGATGTGAAGTAACGGGTGTTGTTGCGCGTTCGGGATTTCGAATTGTTGGTGACGGTGAGCCACCCGTGGCGAGGTTCGATCGTCAGATTGTACGTTAACGTTAACACACCGTAGTCCCTTAGGTTTGCTCGTACGATCCTGACCGGTACTCTGGAGCCCTCGTCGACGCGAAGCGTTTCCACGCTGTCCAACGGTTTTACGTTTTTGCTCAGGTAGTGTCTTAGCTTCAGGCTACCGTGCAGCTCGATGCACTGTGGAGCGTTCACCTTGTACCCGATCTCGTCCAGGATTGTCGAGTAGGCACGCTTGAACAGACGATACCTTACCCTACTACTGGAGTCTACGTCCTCCTGCGTGAAGGTGTCCCCTATCGTTAGACGACGATTAGAGAGAAACAGACCACCGTATCTAGGTCCAGTAGTGACGGTGAAGGTGATCTTATTGGACGGGGTCACCAGTGGGTTCGTCTGGTACCTGAGATTTTGTCCTGTTACAATCGCCTCGGCGACGTTCGTGAAGTTCACAGCGATCCTCTTGGTCTCTTTAAGCTCAAGATCGATGAACGTGACACGGAAGTCGTATGTATGTTGCGCCCTGACCTCCCGAACGCTGGCTTGGAACTTGAACTCGTCCTGATTCGGACTGCCCTCGTTGTGGAGATACCTGACCCCGTGTGAGTCGATGTCTCTGCTCGTGAAATGATCCACGTTCGTCCAGCCACCACCACCCGAGGGGTCTTTTGATCGTTGAATAGCGCCGTATTGTGGTGGCGCGACGATGTCGTAACGTATGTCGATGGTATTGTCGTCGGAGTTCGTGGTGAACGAGAGATTCGCCGCGTTAAGGTACGAGAACGATCGATGGACAACCACCAGACCGGTGTTGTGCGTCAGTTTGATCTCCAACGGATGCGCCGCCACCCTCAGGCTCGCCGGTTTGCTGACCTCTGTGCCGTCGCTCACTTGAAGATCTAGCTTCGCGTTCGGTTTTGCTGGAGAATTAGAGATAGGGGAACGTTCATTGGTTTTTTAAATTTTTGCGTAGGTAACCCTTTAACGCCCAGTATACTGTCCTTTTTACTTAATATGTCCAATCTAACAAATTATTGTTTTTAAGATTTTTTCGAAATATTAGCTCTGTATACTTTTTACTTTTGTAGTTACAGCTAGAATTACCTGAGCGTGCTTTTTAGCGCTTTGGAAAAAACCTAATTTATTTGTTCTAACTTGTTAATTGAGTAACTTTTTCTTCTAATAATTCAGGTTAAAAAGGGTTAAACGTGAAGTTGCGTTTCAAAAAAAAAAACTGTACGGAACCGTTTTTCAGCCAACTCCCCCGGTGTAATCAATGTAAAATTTTTACCGTTTCCACGGTGCACATATGCAATCAGTCCTTGCATTAATTCAGCCTGGGTGAACGTGTCGATGGGCCTGGACGGGTAAGTCACCCTCTCGACGTACCCGGCATCCGCATCTGTACGTAACACCGTGTACACCAACATGTCCGACGGTGTGTCGGCGTCGATCGCCCAGACCAGTTCTTTCGTCAAAATCTTCCTTGTGCCCTGCGGGGAAACATCTAATTGTAAGGTGTACCAGTTGGCAAAAAGTGTTACTAGGGGGGTGGGAAGATCTTCTCCGTGCGATATTGAGCTTCCGAACCGGTTGAACCGTAATTTTTACGAAGTAAAAGAGAATTATTTCGTTTAAGAAGATTGCAGGTTTAAGTGGTTAATTAAGGGCAACGGCCGAAGTACCGGCTTAAATCGATTTCGTCACGACTACGGCTGCCGTGTTCGTCGAAGACAGAGAGAATGAGGAAGGTGGAAGGAGGGAGAACTGTGCTGTGGGCGGACCACAATTTCTTCGATTCCTCCTGATTAATTGATTTACTGGAAGGGGGGTGAAGGGGTCACGGCAAGTGTCGGTGTATTTCGCGGCAATTACGTTAACGCGATACTACCCGAGGAACGTGTGGAGTTGTCTGGTCGGTTTCCACGAGACCACGGTATAGCTGCTTCAAAGATATAGCGTTAGCCATAAACGTGGCCGATCCTTAAACCATTAGTTCTCGATCATCGGGGGCTCATTGAGTCCCAGGGTCGTACGCCACTTTCAGCTATGGGGTTCCAAGGAATGAAACGAAAAAGACTGGAATATTTGAAAACTAAAAGGGCCACAAGTATTTTAAATCTGAAATTAGTACGCTATAAGAACTTGTTTAATTAGATTTGAACGGAGAAATCGATCCCAAATTGACGTCGTACGTCCCTGACCGACGGTCGAGCACAGTTTTTACAACTCAAGGGTATCAAGTGACAGGATTAAGATGTTTTGTGATACACCTAATAGGCAACCAGTTGTTTTACATACTAGTTCTTATTGTTTCACCCTGTAAAAAAATGCCACATCAATTTTTCCACGAAAACAAAGCTGATTCGGTAGCAGACCCTAAAACAGCACTCGTCTAGGGTCTGGTTTGTTTATCTCATCGAAGTCCAAATATTTATGTATTTCCCCGAAATTTAATTCGAACGAAATTAGGGGGCAACGAAACGTGGGTCTGCAGCAGGGGCGGCTAAATACCCAGGACCAGCACTGCAGCAACTTGTCCGTGTACAAGAATTGATGATCATTTTTTGGTTGTCTTACTTGAGCCAGACGTAGCACTTTCGCGGTCGATATCTCGAGCAACGGCGGATCATTAACGGGCGTTACGTTGACGTGGAGCGGGAACGTTAGACGTCCTTGGAGATAGCCGGGCAACGTGTAACCGGCTCCAGCCACCAGTGTCACATCCACGATCATACTGTCCTCCGTGGTTTCGCTGCCGTCGTGCATGTACTGTATCTGTCGATGGAAATTGCAACGTGATAATGAGACAATGGGGCGCGACCTGTCGTGTAGTAAATAATGTTTCCGGAAACTTATGAATATGGATTGGGGGCGGCTTAAAGGTGTCGTGCACACACGCGTCGAAATCCCAGGCACGTCACTCGAATAGGGTAAATTCAGGAGGGACGCCACATGTGGAGGGACGGCACACTTGTGATATCTTTCGATTGGAAAAAGATCATTATGGATGTTGCGTCTTTTTATAACACACTTGTGTGTCTCAGATAACAGATTAGCGACGACGACGATTATTTGTCGCGAGCCGGGGTGCGACTTTATGAAACTACAAGATCAAGATGAAAAATGGAACAAACATCCACAAGCGTGCAGTTTCACAAACTCACCCTTTCCCTCGCCCCCTCGAAGATTTACTTCTTCCCGCTATTGCCCGTTATTTACGGCCGCGGAATGTTCGCGATCGAGACTTTCGCGAGTCTCTCCTTACCATTTTTTTCCTTGGTTCGTTAACGAACCGATAAATTCTTTGACACGACGACTACGACGACCTGGTCGTATTTTTCTGTCGGACTGCGACAATTTTAAAACGGTAAAGGGGGAACCGGTTTTAAAAATTCCCCTTTATAACCTCGTTCGTTGGCGGAGCGCACGGGTGAATCATCCTGACCGGCATTAAACTCGCCCCTAGCATCCTCCGTCCCGTAATTAAAATTAATTAAAGCGGCAGGGGGGAGGTGGAGCTTATAAATCGGCGATTAGCATACCGAATCGACGGGAGTTTCACGCCGCCGTTACTTAACCCCGGATTTTCGAAGGTCTTTCTCTCAAGGGATGGAGGAAGGGGAAAGGAAGCGTGGGAGGAGGAAGCTTTGAAAAACGTCTGGAAAGAAATAAACCCTGGCAAAACGCGGAGGGCGCTAGCCCCTAGCGTTTAATGGATATGCGGTCCCCGGGACTCGACGTAAAACCCCACGAAAAACCTTTAATGAGCGGTGGTGCGGTGTTTATAAATAGCGCCACTGTCGCTGGATAAATTGAGTGCAAGTAGAAGATGAACAGACAACCGAGAAGAGAGAGAGAGATACTTCCGACGACACGAACCGCAGCTCTTATACGGCCCCCCACGGTTCTAAAGTTAGTTCCTCGAACAGCAACTATCTATAGGCGGGTGCCCGTTCGTCTCCTATGACGAACTGGAAGAGCGCACGATTTCCCGTCTGTTCTTTTCTCATCTCCGCGTTTCGAATCGTTGAATTATTGTGTGTCATTTGTGATGTTGTTCGTTGTCACCGTTCATCGATACTTTCGCCCGATAACAGACACGATTGGCGCGACTGGGACCGCGAGAAAACCGTTTCAAACCGCGTTCGTGCGAGTTAGATTGGAAATAGTTATCAATTGGTGTTACGATCACGACGAGACGTTCAAACTGCAGGTCTCTTTTCGAAAAACTGTCGTGTCGTGACTAGTTGTGGACAATTAAACCGTCCAAACGTGTTCAAAAATCGAAGATTCAAAGATCGACCAGATTCCATTGTCTTCTCTTTTCCTCTCTCGGTCTACGGGTGGGTTAAGCGACTGGCATGTGTTTCGGTGTACAAAAGGGAGAGTATTACCTTATCTCGACTGATGTCTTGGAGAGTAAAGGAACGTTCTGTTTTGGTCGTTAAGAGATCCAGCGTCAGGGTTCCATACATGGGCGGCATAACCAGGCTGAAGATAACACCGTCCTCTTCCACCCCATATTTAGCGATGTCCAACACCATGGCAATGTTATCGCTCGTCACCAGCACGTGTCCCCCCTCGGACACGAGTAACGGACTCACCGAGAGTACCTCCAGGTTCACCGGTAAATTCGCCTTCGAGTAAACCTGTGGGTAATGTCTTATTATTTTTTACTTTTGCAACTCTCCCGACATAAATGCCATTAAAAACGTCTGGAGTTTACTTAAACCGTTATACACGCATCATCTGTCACCACAATAGATGATTTAAAAAAAAAATTCTGTATATTTGCCAAATCACTCCACAATAATGTATAAGGAATATACCAGAAAGGATGCATGCTGTAGTAAAAGCAGAGGAGAACAAAACACAAATTATTAATATATATTTATATCTAATACAATGCATACTTTAGTAGTCAATAAGAATTTTTATTACTAGACTTCGAATTTCTATGCAAAAGGACATTTTCTACAGTAGTTCCTAAAGTCAAAAGCAATGGTAGGAATTTCCTTCTTTTCGTAAGTATCTTATTGGGTTCAGAGTAACGTAGAAAAATCGTTATACAATATTTGCCTTGTAATCCTCGGCGTGGTCCGGCTTGATGCACGACGGTTGATCGCAACGGCAGTCGAACGAGCTGACGCCCAGCTGGGAGCAAACCGCCCCGTTAACGCACGGCGGATCGGTCTGGACGCACGGGTACCCCCAAACACAGCCGATCACGATGCCCTGGCTGATCTTCACGTCGGGCAGTCCGAGTTCCTTGTTGTCCAGCCGCATATTTCGCAAGCAACCCTTGTAGCTCACGTCGCCGGACTTGAGACCTTTGCCGAGCGCCCTAGCCCGTTTGTTCAGCTCGGTACCGCCCACGTACACGGTGTCCGCCAGATCGAGATAACGATTCCCGCCGGACGGCAGACCGATCGTTTTCTCCTGTCGATCGACCGTGATGCCGATCCCGTTCGGATTGAAATCGACGAGCACACGATGCCATTCACCGTCCGCCACCGTAGCGCCGTGTATCAGCTCCGTGGGACCGTTACCTTTGTTCATCAGCAGACGGATTTTACCCTCGAACAACTCGATCCCGAGGTAATCGGCGTAGGACGATTGCCCGGCGTTGTAGAGCAGCAGACCCGCGCCGGCGTTTGTCTTCAGCTCGAACTCCCATCTGTGGGGGACGAAATCGGGTCAGAGAAAATTGAAAGGAAGGAAGCAAGTCGCGGAGGGATGGAGTCGGGAGAGAGGGGAGGAGGATCGAACATCTATTTCGCACCCTCCAACTTCACCCTACGATGGTGGAATTTGTTTTTCGGTTCTTCTTGTCTGTGGGAAATTCTTCGCGATTCCGAGAAATTTCAACTTTTTCAAAAATTGTTTGCGACATCATTCAACAAACTAATCCTTCTAAATACACAAGAAAAAATCAAGACACTTGGTCCAATTTTTTAAAAATGGTCCTGTTTTAAAAGGTGTGCGAATACTCTTTTTATCCAATGAGCATAAATAAAAACGTACATACACATCGAATTATATACCTCCTTCTTTGCCAAGTTGGTCAAAAGAGGCGGATAGATACGGAGAGCTGAACACACAGAGCCAGTTGGGTGGGCAGGGGTTGGTTGGCGGGCTAATAGAGGATAACGTTAAAACTCTGTAACAACGTCGTGTCGTTGAGATGAGGGGGGAGGGAGTGGGGTATTCACGATCGAGTTAGAATTTCGCAGTTGACTTCTTCGACCCCCTTCCACCCCCTCGCCAGAACTCTGTCTCGCTCTGAATGGACCCGCTAAACCGTTAAGGAAACGTTACCGGAATTTCGGAGTTTCTTAACTGTTCGCGTAGAATTACCTGGCCGTTTGCATCTTTCGTTGTACGTCAGGGGGTGGGGGTAGGGGGAAAGTTTCAGTGTTTACGCGGGAGACGTGATTCCGAAATTGATTTAGATCGCGTTGAACCCCCGGGTTACGTACCCCGAATGGAACCGAATAAATGCATCGTTACCAATACGAAGAAGGGTTTAGAGATATTTATCCGAGCTTCCTATCTGGACCGAAACCAATATCGATTTAATTGTTAAGGATTGTTCGAAATTCGGATACGGTTAAACTTTTACGCCTTTTGGATGTCGAGTATTAAAAAGTTATAAACAAATTAAGAATATGATATCAATACTACCACGTATATTTTGCAATCACTTTTAGGTGGGATATGATAGTCCACGATTGGTCCACGTTTGTCTACCCATTATGTTTGTCTGCCCACTCGTCAAAAAAAGTTACAACTTAATTTTTTTGTAACTCTTTTTGGAGGGTGGACAAACGAAAATTTTGCTGGACAAATCTGCAAAAATCGTGGGACAAATGAATCTGTTTGTTTTTCATAAAAATTTGCATTTGGGGCTGCCAACTTCACAGACTTAAATTAACGGTCCTACATGCGTCGAATTCTCCAGATGATGGTTTTAGGGATGTTAGAGGCAGCGCTGCAAAGTGTGCCACCACGACCCCCTTTTCGTTCGATTTAATCGCGATTAACGTCTTGTTTACACGCCATCGTCGTGGGCCAGAGTTCATCGGGGATGTTTAAGTACGGGAATGACGGAGTCGACCACATCGCGTCCGCTTTCGTTTCCGGCGGACTTTTGTTTGCCCGTTGTGGAGAACGCCTAGCAAGAATCCACCAAACGGTGGACCGTCCAAATGATTCTCGAATCGTGATACAACACGCAGAAACTTCCACGGAGAAGAAGAGGATTGTTCGTCCAAGAAGGCATTGTGTGTTTCGACACCGTGTCGCGACAACGCAACAGGTATACAGGGTATCCCATCTAACGTGAGCACCTTCAATGTCTCACCTGTTTTCTAAAAAACAAAAAATGTGAGGGAACAATGTTATTTGTTTGGAAGTGGCAAACACTGTGATAAACAACAAATTCTCAATGTCATATTTTTCGTATTTTCTAGGTCACCAGTGTTTTCAATTTTTAAATGGGAGGTAATATTTTAAAGACGAATTAAAGAGGAATAGTACGAAAATATTAAATAGTATTTTAAATATTAAAATTTTATTTTGGTGTTACTGACGCCAAAAAATAGAAGGGTTAAGGTGCTCACGTTGGGTGGAACACCCTGTACATTACCTTGGTGGTGGTGTTGATGCTGTTGGTGCCATTTATTGTCAAAACCTTTTCATTTCACGAAGGACAAACACGTCCAAGGTGTAACCGTCGCCTCCTCATTCTCTACCTCATTCGAGCTTAATACAGGAGTCACAGTCACGAAATGACGACGAGAAAACTCGTCGTCGTTTCGCCGTTCTGTTGACGTAAATGGGGTTTACCGAGCTCCGCGGAACACACGGCGGTCGCATTTGTCCGGACGATTAAGTAAATGATTTCCCGTTAGGTGGTTCTTGTGGGTGCGCGGTATTACAGTTTCGGAAGTGTATACGTATACAGGGCGGTCCAATAAGGATCAGCACTTGAATGTCCTGGTATTTTCGGAGGTACGAAAGAACTTTAGGCAGTAATCATTTTTTTGTAGTTGGAGGTAAAGTATTAACCTATGTACGTCGAGAAATTATTAGTTTAGGAGATAGGTCACAGGGAGACGATTACATTATAAACTTACTTACGAGCAAGTGTATCGAAATGTAGGGCGTTTCATCTAGAACGTTAGATTCACGAAGGCATGGTAAATATTTACTTGGTCGTGAACCATCATTACTGTTGGAATTGCGATGAGAATTATAGTAAGTCATCATGTTAAGAATCACATTGTAATATTAGCACGTGTCTATCTCCTAAACTAATCATTTTTCGACGTATATAGGTTAACACTTTTTGCTCTCGGTTAATCACCAGCGTATTTTCCCCTTTATATCGGTGTACATTCTCCTTTATGTGTTCGTCGTTCGTTGTTCGGTGGCCGTAGAAAATTTTTCTTCGGGAGTTTTGGTATTGTTTTGCAAAAATGTACGATATCTCGCGCGCGGTCCAATTAGTTCGAATAATACCCAGGGGGGAGTGGTTGGCGCACACGAATCGTGGCATTCCATACCTCCGTTTTTGCCGTATATGCCGCGACAGAAGAGTGCCAATTAAAAACTGAACCGACCTCTCTCGAATCAACGTCGAAATCCTGTATCGGCTCCGCGATGAAAAGCCGCGAGCCAACGTTCCACGGCGGACTTAAGCGTCTTATAAATCATGTGTTCAATGTATACATGCCGATACCTCAGGGTCGGTAGTTCCTTTTATTAAGAAGTCAGTGACTATAATTATTCCATTTAAAAAAATGAAGGTGACCATTTAACTTTGTTCTTAAGACTTAAGACATTTAACGTATCTTTAAAAACAACAAAGATGTTTGAGGTGCAAACGTTCGGTGATTCAGCCTATACATATATGTATATTATACGGAATGCAATGAACAGACGCGCTAGCCAATTCCAATTCAGTTGCCCGCGTATCCAGCAGATTTTCCCAATTTGTTGTTTTAATATTTAAAAATTATTATATAAATTTTTTCCATTTCATGCATCGTTTTCGAGAAAATTAAATTTGAAAAATCTGCCGGATACCCGTACAATTGCATAGGAATTGGCTAATGCGTCTGTTGATTGCATTCCGTTTCTACTTACTACCTTGATGAATACCTTGTATTTCAAATTAAAGCTGAAAGCCAATTTTCAAATGAACGAAGTTTCAAATGAAAGAATGTTACTCTATATATTTTCGACTTACTTTTCCTCATCATCTCAATCATCTCATGTCCACTTGTACATAACTGTGGAAGGTACCCTGTATTATTGAATTTATATTCAATATTTATCCCGTAATCAGCCGCAGTGATACTTGACGGTTTTATGGCTCTCGATAAACATTAATTCCGCGAACATCGTTTTTCTTAATTTTTTTTTCTTCCATCGAAGCCCATAGGAACAGGGTTGGGGGTGGGGGTTGAAGTTTCGCCATTGTGATTGTCTCGGAGCCAATCGAACGCTCTGTGCACCCCACCCCCACCCCCTAGAAGGTCTTTGTTATTCTGAATAGCGGGATCAAAGTGCTTCCGTCGAGGATGCAACGGAGAGAGAATGAGAAAGAGAGAGTGAGGGAGAGAGGAGAGCTCGTTGTAACTATTAGCGACGTCTACGTCGTAACGCGATTACGGTTGTTGTTAGGAGGCTTTTCCGTGGCCTGCTTTAACGCAACTCCCGTGAGATTCCCGTGTTGAAAGCTCTGTGTACAACCGTGTCGACCCTGTGTGCGTGTTACGCGGTTATGGGATCTGAAGAATTCCTGTAACACGATGTTGTTCGTTGTAAGTAGAGACTCGACGAACTGTGTGTCACTCGACATCGACCGTTTCGGGGCAGGTTTATCATACTTAAGGGGGAACACCACTGTGACACTTAAAAACATAGCATGAATCTATTTAAGAAGTTAAAAAATGCAAAATTGAAAATGTGACTTTTTTTAAAATAGGCAATTTTTTTCACATAAAAATGCTAAAAAATATGTTGTATTGAAACAATAAAATTATAAATGTAGGTTCATGCTGTGAGGAAGATGTTGAAGAACATATACATGCAAGGCTGAATCAGTTGGTTGAATATTTTTTTAGTTACATTCCCCGGCGCGGAACACCTCTCTTGCTCACTATACACGTAACTATAATATTTATGGATTAGTCGTGAAAATAAGTATTTTTCTATTCAGTTTAATTGTACCATAAAGTATTCCCAAGGTTTCAAAGAGATATCGAGTTAATACTTTCTTTTATATAAATTCCCAAAAATTCGTTCATTTTTATCTATTTACACCAGGCTCTCCCTTTAAAATGCTACATAATTCATTAAAACGTTTTCCGATACAACAAATAAATAACGAGTTATTACTGTAGTTCTTCCTGACTCACCCTCTATGTACACACACACATACACACAATCTTGCGTTTACACATGGAAAATGATGTTTTAATAAAGTTTCGAAATCGCGATCAATGGGCGGCAATCCGAGGGGAAGCAATTTTGTTTCTATTATCAGGGGGTTGGGAACGCCAATTAACTCGGTTAGGCACGGACGGGTTTAACGGGTATATATTTGAGGGGGGAGGGCAGAGTCTCTCGCAGGGGTGTAATTTACACGATGAAAGGCCGTCTTAGGTATATATGTATTATATACATACCTTGAGCCCGAGCGTGGAATGGGCCTCGGGATCGCCGTGAACGCGCCATCCTCGACGAAGCTGACTTCCGTGCTCCTCGTCGCGTCGAATTCCGGCGAACAGCCCCACGTCACGGCCGTGGCCTCCGACTGGCCCTTCCTCGACTTCGCGTATTCTATTACCCTCGCGCCGTTGTAGATTATGTCGGCCATGCAGCCCCTTAAGTAGTCCGTATGCCCTGCAGAGGAAACATTGAAGATATTCTCGGGTCAAGGAGGAGGTATATATAAAGTGTCCCAAAATAACTTCGACTCCCGGAAATGAGGGGTCCCTGGGATGATTTGAAACAACTTTTTCCTTAGCGAAAATGTTATCCGAGGTTTTGTTAACGAGTTATTAACGAAAAATCCCGACCAATCGGAGCGCGAGTCGTGTCGGCTGAGCTTCCGCGTTGGTCCAATCGCAGCCCGTAGCCTAGTTTATTAATACATAAATATATAGATATATTGTCTCTTACATACGTTTCTCAAATATAAAAAACAGGTATTGAATGGACCAGAAACTTCGATCTCCGTCTTAATGGGCACAGTAACTAACACACTTACTTTATCCACCGTCACGATGATGTTTTTTCATTCAGTACCTACAATCACAAAACCTCGATCGACCGCTTAAGAAAACCGTGGCGACCGTGTCGTCGCAACGACTCGAATCGTTTGCTTAACAATTTTCCAATCAGCCCCAGTTATTCCCAAAGTGTCCTCCGATGTGATTCTATTCGAAGTTTCCTTCGCGCGGCTTTCCCAGCCAATTCTCGTGTCCCATAACGTCTTGACGAGCTAAAGAGGTGAATGGAGTGGAAGGAGGGATGGCGTCTGAAAAGAGGACTCTCGCGGGGATTATCCTTGATCCGCGAACAATACTATAAACAGGTTTTATTCTAGACTTTCCCGTGCGTGGACCCTATCCCCCTATCTTTCCACCTCCGAATTGGCCGTTCGCAATTTCCTTCGCAACGAACACTCCTACGCGCGAGCAAATAACGAGGGGCCGGATATTAAACCCTCCTCGATGGCCATACAATTCTTAGTCCTCCACCTCCCCCCTCTTTTACAATCCTTCGAGGGGGGAACTAAGCAGCAAAGAGTGGGCAGACTTTGGCACGAGTTCCCGGGGTATCATTTAACGGCAGGGATCTTCATGAAAATGGGACTGTAATGAAAGCGTCAGTTGCAAACCGCATCGAGGTTGATGGCCAGATAATCTCAGTTTCGTGGCGGAGGAGAGGGGGGGGGAGGGATTGCTGCTGCCAACGAGCAAAGTAGGCTATCGAATCTCTCGGTACGTGATTTGCGAGATCTTCTCCAGTCTACCCCTCCCCTGCCCTCCCCTGGTAACTCACCCGCGGAACGCCAAACTTCATTTATCTGATTGGATCCGACGAAGATAGTCAAAGTTCCCGTGGAAATGATATTCCGGGGAGCTTCATCTGTATTTAAATACAATTATCCCATCCGAATATCGTCAAGCCACCCCACTTCACCCCCTGTTCTACACCCTTTACTTTCGAAAATCCATCAATTCCAATTCCCAAACCGTTTGACGCCCTGGGAAAATTTGAACTTTTGCATGTCTGTGTGCTGGTCGACACACCGCCTAAAGGGCCACCCGAAACTTCTAGCGGCCGTGTCGCGCGGTTGACGGGTTCAATTAACTTGGATTCTTCGACGTGTGTGTGTTATCGAACGGGGACGGGTCACTGTCCTTGATACACCTGAGGATCTTGCAACTAGAGTGGTAGATTCAGTCTTTTTAAACGATTTTAGAGAAGTTAGGCTATGAGATTGAAGGTCATCTCAAGGTCGTATATTCTGAGATTTCTTTAATGGTAACGTTTTTCTACATAGAATGCGGTCCAGATATTGAAAAATCATCGAAATCGGAGATAATAAGGGATTGTAAATCATGTTTCATCATGATTTTGGTACTGTACATAGAATACCATAATTGGAAACCAGGTATATCCTGGGGTCCAAATGGTCCCAGGTTGATAACCCCTGGGTTCCTAGGACCATTGCCTCGTTTTGTGTCAGTCGTCGTTTCGTTTTCTCGTCGTGAATGGAGAATTCCATGTATGTTCATCTACCTACTTCCGTTTCACCGGGATGTGGTGGGAGGGGTAGGTGGAGCTTGATCGTATTTCTGTGACGGATCAGTGACCGATGGAGTTGAAGGGGATTGAAAGACGATCCGCGACACCCTTCGCTGTACACCTGCGGCAAGGTAACACGAGAAGGTGCGCGTACAATGGAAAATCGGAGAGCGTAGAGGAATGGGTGGGTGAATGTGGATGTTATATGGACCACACGGGCTTCAGCGAGAGGTAGAGGAGACATTTTCGGTGGATCACAATAATACCCGAGAGGGAGGGTGGGCGAGCCGTTCGCGTATGCGGTGAATCGCTCATCCCGCAAACCAAGCCGCGGCGGCGGCTAACGTTCGTTCTACGTGATCCCAGGGCCGTTGTGCACCGTGATTACATTAATTGGAGAAGTTTCAGAGGATGGTTTTTCCTAGACGACCCAAAGATACCGCGTGGATAACCGCTAAATGGTGCACGACCCCCTCCGTCTACGCTGGAAAATTTCCCCTCACGCAACCAACTGGCTGCCTGGGGGACTTTAAGGATACGTACACACACATATACAGGGTGGTCCACGCAACTTGTTCACCTTGAATAACTTTTTCTTAAAAAGTCTTTTCCTACAATGTATACTTTAGAAGTTATTCAGGGTGAACAAGTTGCGTGGACCACCCTGTATGTGTATACTATGATGGTGGTTTTCGGTTTATAGTTTATGAATGACGGGGGACCGGAAACTGTTTTGGTACGATCACGAGATACGAAATGAACGATGCCCGTGCTCGCCTCTAGTTTCTCGTGATTAGTCTCTCGGTTTAACTCTTAACAATCCGGTAGTGTCCGACGAGACACATTTTCAAATTGATTTACATAGAGAATCAAATGATTTATGGTAATTGTCGTATATTATAATGATAACAGAGCAGATTCGACGTAGGAATATCGAAGTGCAACTACATGTGAAACGTAATAGAATAGAGAAATCACAATTCTATCAAATATATTGACACTTTATCGACCGGTAGCCTATTCGTAGGCTTGTCAATTTTAGTGTTGGAAATGAAAAGCCTATTAATATTATCCTTAGATCAGGGTTACAGAAGAAATTGTTACGTTATTTGAGTAGAGTTTTTCATTTTCTAGATGAAATTTGTTAGCGAAGTACGTAGAATTTTTTCAACCACGTTTATTCTTGTAAAACTGATGAATATTTGAAATAAAAAAATCGATTTTTATTAAAACGTTCTGTACTAAAAACCTCTGTAAAAAAGAAGTTTGTAGGATACTAAAAAAATCCTATGTACTTCGCCTAGCAAATTTCATCTAGAAAACGAGAAATTCTGCGACCGTGATTGACGCCACAGTCGACCGAAAAGCTCGTAAATATAAAATAATTGATTTTTACTTGGATAGGATTAATATTACGACCTGTGTCGATTAGACATTCTTTGAGATGTTCTTTCAGACACTTTTTCTTTCGAACATTCTACATACTCTCTCCTCTCAGGTCATTTACTATCGTTGGTGTAAAATTTTGTCGATAGGAAATTTGTGAGTCGATCTTCCTGCTGGAAGAACACGAAAAAATCGGAGTAATGTAATTAAACTGTTCAATGCCATACTTTGTATGTAGGGTAACGGGTTAATCGTGCGGAATGAGAGAATATGCTCCCGTTGGATGTCGGGTATCACGTCGATAACACCGTAAAAGTGTGCAGACGTACCAAGAGATATATCTCGTCCGTAATATCGCGATTTTTCGTAGTTGGGGTAAAGGGTGACGGGAAGGGGGGAGGGAGGGCAGTAATATCGCGAATGTTCGACGAAAGAGAACTATTCCAGATATTCGCGACCGTGAAAGCGGGAGTCATAAAATAAATAATTCTCCCCCTCCCACACCATCGCGTATCACCGCCCCCTTTCAAGACCGTTTCGATTTATTTGGACGTTACTGTGATCGAATGTTTCGCGATAGAACATTGACACCGACATCTTGGTGGTGTGTGTTTTTATGTGTATATATATATATATATATATATAGTTTTATTGATTTCGACTTGGTGTTCAGTGTGTGTCTAGTGGGCGTTGGAGGAAGGGGAAAATTCTCTCTCTGTAGTTCCGCGTAGTCGTGGAAACGTCATTCGATAAAGGAAACTTATGCCCAGGGATCTCAAAGACAAAGTACGTACACACTTTTTTCCCAGGCGGACACGAACTCGCGGAAATTGTGTAATTTCATGTGCGCGCGTTCTGGTCGCGCGATACAGTAAACTCGCGATAACTGCCCGCTGGATGAACACCCGTTAGGAATGATTCCTTCGTAATTTGTTGAATTACCTTGTTCCGTTTCATCCCTGTTATCCTGCCCCCACTATTCAATTTATTAACGGACAGTCGCATGTACGTAATCGTGTAGTTTCTGTACCACAAAAATGGGGGAAGAATTCTTTCGGTCCAGCTTCGTTGCAGGAATTAATAAGAGGTCCTCGAGGTGGGAGGAGGGGGCCATGTCGTACCATGGGGTACAAATGAATTGTCATGAATATGTAAATTGAATTTCGAGCTGGTCGCCGAGCGCGTTGCGCTAGATGCTCGAAGGGGATAACGGCGGTGAGGGGGAGGGTGGTGTAACCTGCGCGACCTTGTGTTTGTACTGATCGTATTCAATTTGGTGAGCGTCAGCTCCCTCGCCCTTCCACCTTGCCGATGAATTTTTGCTTTTTATTCCGTAGCTGTGTATATCATTCCGACCGTGCTTGTGGAAAAATTATTACTGTACGCCTCCTCCAACCCTCTACGAGGGCTGTGTTCCTCATCCAACCTCGTAAAGCAACCGTAATCACGCATACCTTGGTTCTACATACTTGCGCACCTGGTCGTGAGAGAGAAAGAGAGGGAGGGACAACGAGCATATGAAAGGAAGGGGGTGGAAAGGGTTAATGAACATTTTAAATATATTATTTATATTACTGTATAGTCGTGTGTGTTGCTTCACCCGTTGGTAAAGACAAGACACGTAGGTGTGGAATGGCAGTGTAGGGGTAATTGTGACGTCGTGCAACCCCTCAAAGATAAGAGGGACACGTCTGAGGAAGTTCCGAGAAAACATACACACGCCCCGTTCTTATTCCACCGAGAATCGAAACGCTTCATTATGCTTCGTTCGCTGTGCCACGTTGCATGCCCGCGCCCGACAGTGGTAAAGTGAAGCTGACAGGGACGACACTGGAATTCAGCGGCTTTTAGTTTCCGAATTGTGCCTCTCTTTCTCTTGCTAGGGGATCTCGCTTCGAACCGTTGCAACTGGTCTCTGTATCTTTCGGACAAGTATCCTCGGTTGACGGCTCCTAGAGTGTGTTCATGGGAGATCGATAATTGAACTGTCAATTGCGAGAAATCGGGGTCCAGAAGTGGAAGGACCAGCTGCCGTTGCTGCGGGAGACTGTATCGGTGTATATTCTCCTGTGCTAATCTTGCTCGATGACCGTTAGCGATGCCCCCCCCCCCCACCTGTGTTCGATGTGATGGATGGAGTAAATATCTCGCCTGACACGCACTAAATAATACGTCAATGGCCAGACGTCGGTGGATACTGGTCAGTCGATCTGGATATAACGGTGTTGTTACCAATTTTTTTTGTCCCACCCACTTTCCGATAACGAAGAGTTTGTTTGTTTTGGTTTATTTATTCGTATTTGAATTCCTTTTCTATTTTTTTTTAATTGTCTATTCTTCATTGCACAGATAACTATAGCGGCAATAAACGAGTAACGATTATTCAGGGTTAATCACGGGGCGATGAAATAATCGTATCTAGTCATTATAGTAAATCTTCTGGACGAGTCTGAAACAAGTTTGTATAATATTTTGCATGTCATTATTAATAATGGCGTTACACTTGATGGATAACGTACGACTTGTTTTATAACACGAAAAATGGTTATGCAACATCGTATTACAACATCATGTTATGTAACATTTTTCTTTCTACTTTTTATATGACAAGTAGTTCGAGTAAATTTATTTGGCACAATCAAGTGTCTCACCCTGTATAGTGCAGATGCAGCTTAAACCGATACCTCGCGCGGAAACAGACACGAACCACCGGGCGGCACCTCTTGTTTCTATTGTACCGCGAGAAAATCCTGGCAATAGAGTGGGTGTTACGCCGTAACAAAAAAAAATAGAGAAAGGAAAACAAAACGAATATTCTGAACCTCTTGTTGCGCCCCGACCCGTGGCCGGGTGTGTGTGAGATCACCGTAACGCGTGTGTGCCTCCGTCTCGTTTCCCCTTCTGTTATAATCCGGTTTTCCCCCGTTGCGAAAATATGAATTTTTCTAACGCTCACCCAGGGACACTTGGGGGAGGACGCCTCTCTCTCTCTCTCCGCTTGGAATCGCCTCGAATCCTCTCCGATTCCGCTCGAGCACACCGATGAAATATATTTCTTATCGAGCCGTGCCTACATTGTTTTTCTATTTCAATTCCCGTCGATTAGGGGGTCTATACACTGCGTGGCATAACTACAAAACCGCGTTAACATTTGCAATCCTTATTTATTGTGGTTAAAAAGAAAAAAAAAACATTTTTTATCTAAGGAATATAATTTATCCTTTTCTGTAGAAATATCAGAGATGGCATACTTGGTACAGTAAATCCTCGATGAGTGTTCGAAGGCTCCTCGGCACTAAACATTAAAAAGTTTTTTTAATTATATTAAAAAATTTTTTAAATCAGTGTTACACTTGGAGACCTCCCCTTGTCAGTGCCGAGGAGCCATCGAACATTCATCGAGGATTTACTGTATATTATCCTACCGATTCGACCATACGTGGATTAGCGTAACCTAGATCGTTCTTTCTATTATGTATCTCAACTATATAAGTAATTTAGTCACGAATCTTTTGATAAAACACCACAGCCCTAAATTCTTAATCCTTTATCCTTCAGAAAGTGTCAGGTATCTTTCGTACGGACTGGGTTACCAGTATGGTCTTCGAGGGTATTTCTGTTTAGTGTTCCTCCGTGTGCTTGGCACTGTGTGAGTTTTAAATATAAATCAACCAGTCAACGGAACACAACAATTTGAACGTGAAACGACAGGAGTGACAACCGTAGTTACGAATCAAAGCACGAAGAGCTCGAAGAAAAACGGATGAACGGAGATAGAGATAGAGACTCGAAGCGGCTGAACACAGAAGGCCGTGCATAGCTGCACGTGGTTTTTGTTAGTGACTCGTCCGGGTAGCCATGGCGCCGTCAGAGCTAGTACGGGGTCACGTGGCGGGACGATTTATCCGGGTGAGTCAAGCCACTGGGATACATACACACACACAGAGATATACAGGGTGATTTACAAGAAACAGAACACCTGAGTATCTCTATTAGAATTAAAGATAGGAGAAAATGTTAAAGGGGGAAGTGGTATATTCTATCCAAGGGAGTAAGTATGATGATAAACAGATCTTGTGATTGTTGTTATCTTCAAGATGTTTTACATGGTCAACGATGGTTTTTTAAATGGCACCGTGTATTCTTTTACTTTCGAAAGATTGATTCAATTACCATAAATTTTTAATCCAGTTCATATAGTTTCCTATATCCTTGAAGTCGCTTTGATATCAGCAATTTTGCTATGAAGTTTTTTTGATACAGGTATTATACCATCAAAGCTATACCGAAACCGATATATTACCGAACACCGAAATAAATACCTGTATTTTTTCGGTTTCTATAAGGGTAGGGCTTATATAGGGTTATACAGGGTGAACGTTCAACCGATAATACCGGTATTTTACGTTTCGGTAGAAGTCTCTGATCCTAACAGAGATACTTGGGCGTTCTGTTACTTCGTGAATCACCTTGTATAGAGTGGCGAGAGAGGTCGTCTTACCTAGAAATAGCTCGTTGAAGTCACCCTGTCCCCCGATGAAGACGCCGTAGTGTATGTTCAGCTCGAAGAAACGTCCCGGCAGAAGGGACCTGGTCGTGTGTATCACGTCGATCCGTAACGTGATGTTGGCGTCTCGCCTGGTCAGGTTGACCTCGTGCCAGCTCAGGTCGTTCAACGTTAGCCCGCGAGCGCTGGCCATCTCGCTCTCCCCAGCGCCCAGATTAATGTGAACCTGCGGACAGACGACCAATCGTGGTGATAGGTGGTGTAGGAAGAAAGAAATATATTATTCTCCTCTTAAATCATTTCTGACCGAGAGAGAAAAAGACAGGCAAATAGTTCCCGAGAACTTTGAAGCGGCGATAATAGTTAGGGAGCTTTTTTCAAGATGTAATTATTCTTTGGCCCGACATCGGAGAAGGTAGAGCAAGCAGCAGTGCGTTCGAATGAAATGATATTTTTGCGGGAATGAAACCAACCTCTCGAGTGCACCCTTATCGGCCAGATGGGGAGAAGGTGGGGGGAGGTATTTCCATGAGACGATTCGGGGATGGTTTGGCGGGCTCGGTTCGTACGATATTTTCTACAATATTTCCGGGAACTCGATCTCGGTGAAAGAACTCGACAATTCAACGATTCACTTTTCATCCCCCTTCCCCTACCTGGCACATCCACTCTAAAGGCTAGCGGAACGCATTGAATATCGATCATTGTCATCGATTGCTCGTTTATCAGACGGTTATTCGGCCAGGTAGAACGTAATCGGATTTCGAAAAGTTTCCGGGACAGGGGCAAACGTGGCGGATGGGGGTGAAGCGGCTCTTAAAAACGAACCGGTGAAGAATAGCGACGCGGGCGGAGAGAGCTCTGGTTCATCGTATAAAGGCTGGTTTATAGTGTTCGTTCAGACACATATTCTCTAACACTTTGACTGCCACGTCACACGTACATTGAAGAGACGCTGGATTATTTAAATACCGTTAGAAAAGTTTTACGTGAATTTAATATCGTGATGTAATTTAAAATAAAACAGATTCTGTTAACTGAACGTATACGTTTTCGACGATTAATGGCGTAAAAAACGAAATAACGCGTGTTTGGCTACGTACAGTCCTTTTCACTGCAGCAGTCAACGTGTTAACCTATTCGTGTCGTATTTAAATACCGTCGGAGGTGATCGAGAAATCGTATTTAAATTAACATTAGTGTGCTCGTTGCCGTGGCGCATCAGTGTAATAAATAACTATGAAATTATATACCCTTTTATGATTGTTGAGTATGGTAGATCTGAAAAGATTCTTCTAAATGAAGCGCAACACCACACTTTTTGTTCATCCACTTTTCCATTTAAGTGAATGTAACTAAATAATCAAATTTGTATACTTTTAGGTATATGTTTCTTTTTATTAATAAAATAGTTCACCTTAACAAATACTGGTGGTTTTTCTCTTGGACTTATAGTATAGTATTGTGCCTAAGTTTGGCCATCGTGGTTATACACATATAAACGTCAAGTGTCTTTGTCTGAACTGAACCGTCCCGTGACCGTTCCGTGTCTGTACGTACAGTATAAAGCAACCTTAATCCCTTCTTTATTTAGAGGAAGAAGCTACGAACCTACGAGGTCCTAGAGAGTTCTGAGTGAATTAGAATACAAATTAGCATCTATTTAAAGGGCCGTTTCGCTGTTTAAGCGCGCACCCAGGAAAATGTTCTGTCTCTCCAGCGGCGAAGGGGTTGGGAACGAAAGAAAGCGGCCACGCTAATCCCTTGGCGCCATTAAAAAGAAACAGTTGACACACAGAGAAAGAGACAGAAGGGGCCGGTGCATTTTATTAATCCGAACCTCGAGCCTTTCACACGGCTCGCCGCCCACGCCGCAAACTCTCGGGGATTAGTAATACGCTCGTCTTTTTTTCGTCCTCTATTCCATTCTTAAGTACCCGTTCTCGTGCGACGTCTTGAACCTCTCATTATATGGCGGTGATGGCGGTGTGCAGGTTCGAGTGGATGCATTATCGAGTTACCGGAGGTTGGTATACACGAGAGAATGTGAAAGAGAGGAGCCTTTGCCCTGAGAGGTATAGATGTACGGAGTACAGCAGGGTGGCACAGCCTTCGGTGATGATGAAGAGTCTTTAATCGCGACCTAAATCGAGCTAACCCGCCAGAAGACGTATATGTATAGCGTTCCAGCACACGGTCGTCTGTCTCTTTCTCTCTCTCTCTCTCTCTGCAAACTTGCCTTCCATTAGGGGAAAAAGTAGCGTAGTTGAAGGGTCGCATACCACTTGGTAGATTTAATACAAGTACCGAAATAAATGTTAAACGGAAGGTTAATTCAGCAGAAATTTTAGTAACACCAAAACCAAGTGGTAGGAGGTCTTTCCCTTACATCACTTTTTTCTTTAGCGGAAGCCGAGTTTGTTCCTAAGGGTACCTTGCTAAAGCACCTTCTCGCATTAGTGACAGATCCAGAGTGGGGAGATAGGGGTGATCGCCCCCCTCCCAAGAATAATAAAATATGAAAATATTATAAAAGATGGTTAAAAAAAATGTACGTATGAACTTTTTCACCTTTCGCCGCCCTCAAGAAAGGCTCTTGGATTTGTCCCCCCCCCCTTATGAAATGCTTCTTGATTCGCCCCTTCCCGTGCATCTAACCATGATCCTACTACGGTTGATCTTGTATAGAAAGCAGCAACGACGACGAAGGAGGGAGAACCGCATCCTTCGACCAAGGTGGTCTCGTATCTTAATGAAAAGTCGATCGTTCGTGGGGTGGTCGAGGGGACGGGTAGAAATTACGTCGGGTGTCGAGATTGGCATCTTGGGGACCGACGACCACGGGACCGATGGTTACGATGGATGTCGGGGCGGTGTGTGTGCGTGTTGATGATAGAGATAGAGTGGGACAGTGAGCTTTTTCCATCCTCCTCCCCACCCCGCCCCCTTCCCTGGATCGATCACCTTAATAAAGGCGACGGTGGCGAGCTTTTGCGAGTTGCAAGTTCAGCCTGGGGTAGTAGTGCCGATGTCCAATGACTATGCAGAAGCCTCCTGCTGCCCCTCACCCTCCACACCATGCACCCCTAATTAATATGTATAAACGCGAGAGACACGACACTTCCGCCGAGTGTAAACGCGCGCGAATCTGTATACCGTCCCGAAGGTCGGAGCCAGGGGTGCATTATCGATGGCGTGCGATGGCCCCTCGTGATTGGAAACTGAGCAACGATCGGATATATTCGAGCGGGTGTGATTACAGCGAGGGGGGATTTTATAAATATATTAAACAAAAATTTTTTTTATGCAGTAATTAATGCAATTTTGTATTCTCATTAATCCTCGAGTGGGCGTGACATTTAGAGGTACACGATCAGGTGCATGGTAAATTTATTTATCTAGATGAATTTTTTTTATAATATGTCCAGTTTAACATAGATTTCTAAAGTCATAACTAGACTGTGGAACTTTATGGAAAATAACAATCTTTTAAGTGATTTGTAAAGGCAGGTGTGAAGCTTGAATTTTCTTTCATTTCTTAATGATTTTATTATTAGAAGAATAAGACAGGAAATATATTAGATCCGATGTGTAGGCTATAAATGCATATAATCCGCAGTCTAGTTACCGACTTAGTGCAATTAATCAAAATTACGTAAAATCTCAACTAACGTAATTTCGACTGGTGACTATAGTCACCTTTAGGACACAAGAACCGTGCAACCAATGGACGACTATATAACTACCTTCGGTACGCTCCAGCGAGCCGTTAGATGCCAATAGCCACCCTTACTAACGAAAGGGTTAAAATCCGCTTAGCAAAGTATACGTTGCATCCGGTGTGAATTCAAGCGAGTCAGCTCTGTGTGTTTGTGTGTGCTCGATTCCACGGCCCCCCCGTGAACTCGTTGATCTCGATTAACTTCCGAACTTTTTTGCACGCGAGTGGAAAATACATAAAGCAGCGGAGGCAACCTGTCCCGACGTTGCTCATGCATCAACGGCGTAACATCCTCACTTGGTGGTAAATTATCCAACATTCCCGTTTATTACTACTTACCAGACACACCCCTAGCACCCCCCTGTTTGTCGTCACAGTGAACCACTTGGTATAATACATTCGAATTAGCGGTAACGAGTCGTGTGCTAGGATATGAAGCCGGTTACCATTAATCGTCACGAAGCGCCTTGTACCCCAGACGGCGGTGGCGGGTTCTACCGTCGTGATTCTTCTCACGGAATTGTAATTTGTAACCAGAGGAGAGATAGAGAGAGAGAGCTCGTCGACGATTATTACCTGAGAGTAAAGTGGCCCTTCTGGGGGCAGCATCGTATCCCCAGTGCGTCGTTGTTCCTCGTGATGCAACCAGTGCTGCGGACCCGTTTAATTTTCAGCCACGTTTCGTACGAGTATGTACAGTGAGACTCAAAATTAACGGTACATCTGACAAACGTGTGGTAGTAATCCACAGTCACCAGATATCAATGTAAAGGAGCATCAGTGAAAAATATTAAATTCTAAATTGAGAGAAATAAATCTGACTAATTATTTATATTTTCTCAAAGTGTTTGTTTCATGTGTATGTTTTATAATTTATTTTTATACGTTATACTTTATTTGCGGAACTCAAGCGGGTCATTTGAAATTATCAAATGGGTTATTTGGTGGGTCATAGGTTGCCGACGCCTGTGCTATACTTTCGTGTATACTCGACTTTTGACTCTCACTGTATACATTCGTTCGCCGTTCGGTGGTGCGTCGAGGCGCGTCGCTGCATCACGCCCCTCGTTAATAACGTTCTCGTTAATGCCACGCGGATAAACCAGTACGCGGCATAGAGAGAGAGACAGAGAGAATTGCCAGCCAGCCAGAGCTGTTCGATCGACGCTCGATCCTTTCTCTGAATCGACACCGTGCGAAATCAATCTTCCCGCTCGCGGGTGTATAGGCGTGATTCCGACGTGAAACGTTGGATAGGAACGTTAACCCTCGCGAGGGAACCCGTCCAGACAGTTCGATTCGAGGGCTGATTAACGAAGAACCGAGAAAGAACGATGCGCTTGATTCTGCTAATTAAGCGATACGATGCTTCTTGCACGTGCTGTATACAGGGTGAACCACGAATCGTGGTCAATGTGTCACAGGGTGAACCACGAATCGTGTCATGAAGGTTAAACAATGAAGATCACAAGGAATCCATCCATCGAGCATCCCCTGTGTGTGAATTCTCAGCAAAATCGTCGACCCAATCCCCAGTTCTTTGAGCTTGTTTCGGGGTAAGATTCTTCTGGCGGGAAATTCGCGGAAAAATCCACGGATAAGTCGACGATTCGCGCGCTGTCGTCGATTATCCCGCCAGTTTGACGTTCGCCGGTTTTGAAGTTCGAAGAGCCCGTTTTCGTTCACCGTAGTCGACTGGGTTACTCGCGTTGTTAACCTCTGGTAATCCGGCGTATCCTCTGGATCTTACGCTAAAACACCCGCCTAAGTGCATTAGAGGTGCAACGGAAACGTCGTTCCACGGGCGGTGCGCGCGAGCATTCGCGAATCCAACGTTGAAAACCGCGAGAATCTAATTTTCGCGAAGGGCTAAATCCCACGGAGTCGGATCAGGTCGCGCAACCTAGAGAGAAGAAGATCAGGGAGTGGGGTCGAGCGGATGGTGTCTGAGCTTAATTAAATTTGTTAAGGAGATCGTTAAAGTGGATGAGCACGGGATAAACGGCCGGGTAAAAAGTGCAATGGAATCGTTAGAAGTCTCGTGTGCCCCAGTCGACAAGCTTCCGCCTCTTCTGCTGCGGTTCTGCTCCTTTAAAGATCCCCTCTTTCTCTATTTCTCTCTGTCTCTTACTTCACGATTATTCTACTCGTTTGAGGGATTTAAGGGGGGACCCCACTGGGAAAGTCTTATAAAAAAGTCGATTTAAAAAAAAATCATTTTCTTCAAGTTTAACTCTTCGAAGGGGGTATCTGAAAATGTTTAGATTTCGATACTCGAAGAATTTATAAAGACACATGTGCATTTAGATTATACAGCGTGTAAGTAAAGTGTTTGCAGGTCCCTGAAATGGGTCACTCGTGAGGGGATTTGGAAGAAGTTTTTCCTTAGCAAAATTGTTATTCGAGGCTTTGCTAACGGGATATTAACGAAAAACTCCGACCAATCAGAGCTCGTTAATGTCATGAAATTTTCGGATAGAGGTTTTGAAGATTTAAACTTTAAGAAATTGCATTTAAAGGAAATCGATTTTTTCGCAAGTTTCAAAGTGGTGTTCTCCCTTAATAAAAAAGAAGTAGACATCGATCCTATTTTTCGATACAAGTTATGAGTAAAACTACCGATACCTTGATGGTATTGGTTAAACCCTACCTGTGAAGTTTAAAAAAAAATCGTAATTTTCGACATAACAAAGTTCCCTTGTTAGAGACTAGTCCGTCTGCGGTTAGGGGTTAAGGCAAGGGTATTGTGTTCGTACGATCCCCAGGAGTTGGTTGCATCCCGATGCAACTGGAAGAGCATCGTGGACGATCTCGATATATCACGGCGTAGATTGCTCGCAGTTAATCGACCCACTCGAACGTAAATTGATACGTTCGAGAGTTCGCCTGGAAGGTGTGTGCGCGCGCCCGGTTTGGAAAGAACGCCAGTCACGCTAAACTAAGTCCTCGTTCCGACCCACTGGACAGATGATGTTTTACAAGTTAATCTCAAGAGTGGCCCGGATTGCGCGCTAGCTCCTTTACCTTCCGATCGACTGGAGAAGTCGCGGCTTAAAGTTTCAGTAATTCATAGGAACGGGGTGAAGTGGTCGGAGGAAGCTTCTTCGTTGCCACAAACTACCGTTAATTGCTCCGAATGTCTACTAGATCGACGGAATTACTACGAACGATTCCCTCTGTCTCTCGTCCCGATTCGCCTAAAGCTGCGTCTACACTACAGTAAATCCTTGATGAGTGTTCAAAGACTCCTTGACACTTACAAGGTTAGGTCCCTAGGTGTAACGCTGACTTTTTAATGAGGTTCAGCACAGTGGTAGCAAAATTGATTTACATAGAGAATCAAATAATTTATGGTTGTGGTAATATTATAAAAAATTGGTAATATTAAATTAGTACTTTGATTTACATAAAAAACAAAGAAATACACGTGCTTGTATGTACCTGGTATTTAGAACCCAATGTTGAAAAATGATTGTGCAATTTGAGCATATAAAAATCTGAAGGTGACCTTGAAAAGTCTGGAAGAAAAAGATTGACAACAAATTTGGTACAATCATCTTGTAGCTCTCCTAGAATTACGTTATATTAATTAACGAAATTTCCAATCGAACAGGTTGCAGTAGAATAATCTAAGTTGACCCAGCTTCGTTGGTCCACTCTGTATGTCAATACTATGTTCGTTTACCTTGCAGTTTCGCTTACTGCTGCTTGGTGAATGGCTGCATACGCGGAACATACAAACAGTGCTTTGCATAAGCTAGACGACTGCCAAATATCTCTAAACAATAGCTAATCGGATATCTTGAACGCGGAGTTGGTAAACGAAACCCCAGTTAAACACTCGAACTCGAGTTTATTGCTGAACGAACGAACGCCACCCCGGATATTCGTGCATCTCGGGCTGTTTCAATACTTTAAGCCAACGGATAAGTCACGACGTCGTTTAGTCGGTTAAAGAGATATCAGTCATTCGTGGTGTTCATTGAAGCACTCCTCGTTCTCCAACGACGCACACCGAATACGATTTCGACGGGTTACTGTCAGATTTCCGTGGAACAAGACAGGTTATTTAGGGGTTTAATTCTACTTTCACGGTCGAAAAAGTTAAGTTGTGTTCATTGACAAATGAAAATTAGATTTTTTAATATCTGCATCTTTCATAACGTACAGATTTGCTTTTGGATTAATGTTATTACATTAATTTAATTACTCTGTGTGTTTGAGTTACGGGGATTGGCATCGAAAGAACGCGTGCTTCGATTCAATCTGCACATCAGGCCCATTATTCGGTTTTAAAACACGCGTTAAACGAACGAATGCGTTACACACATACATTGGGACGTTTGGCGGAGATGGCTGTCAATCGTGAGACTGCTCCGATGTCGAATGCAAATGAACACACATACACGTGAAATACACACACACTTTTTTTTTCCAAACAGTTCGTATATTCCGCCCGTGATGAAAAATCGTCCGTGGTCCCCCTTCGAACTGAATCACAATGTTTTGCTCTTTTTTTTTTGCGCTGCGCGTCGCGAAAATTGAATATCAACGCGTCATGTTTAATTTAATTAAAAATACTCGGGGGCCGCGCGCGCGCGCGTGATCCCACGTGATATGGTAACGGGTACATATACGGTGTGTCCAGTTGGTTGTGTAATTCTTTTTTAGTTTTTTTATATATTTTTTTTGTTGAAACGAAAATTGCACGTCGTGAAATATCGATCGACAGCCAGCACCATCGCCGATGTGTAATGCTGCATCGTTTGTTTCGATCGGTCATAAAACGAACGTTTTCACATAGACAAAGGCTATATTAACTCTTTGTTTTATGATGTGCGAGTCAGACTCGCACTGACAATTTTAAACTGTATTCAACGAACATGAAACTCGAAGTGAAATACTATTTTACTGATTTTCACGTTTAACTTTCAAGGCTAATTATTAACTCATTAACTACATTTGTGCACTACACAAGACTCCTACTTTGTCGCTTCAATGACAATATCTGGAACATTTCCTTGACAATCGGCGGTACGAGACTTCTTTAAATGACATCCAATAAATTTAGAAATGTAATGATTAATCATTGTAATAGAATTAGTAGTTCTGTATTAGAAAAACTGTGCCACTGTGACTACTAGTTTTTTATTTATCGCGAGCAAACACATAGTCTTAAAATGACTATTAATTCTTGATTTTATGAAAAAACAATTTTCATACAATACACCAAACAGATACAATGAGTGGGTTAATAATAAACTAATTCATACACTTAACTATAACCAACCAAAAAAATCACAAGGCAAGGGTGGTGGGGGTTAAAATGGGGAATAACATCGAAACTTTTCAAGCTCGAATAAACGTTCCCCTGCGACGATAAATATCAACGGGGATCGTTCATTTTATAACAAACGTGTTGTGCTACGCCCGAAACTCATTATTGCCCCGTTCTGTGACGTTTTTGTTCCGCGTTCGCGATGATCGGTGATTTACGAGGGAACTTAATGCCGCCGAGATTGGCTCGAGCGGAATCAAAGGGGGGATTGAGAAAGCGATGGAGGCGTCTCGTTGCGCTATAACGCGAATAAATTTTCTGACCAAGTCTTTTTAATTTAACGAAACAAATAGAGAACAACAAGAAACGGGACACGGTGTTAATTTTTTGTTTTTTTTTCGTTTACTTTCGGTCGACGAGGTGCACCCCCCGATAAACTCGATTTTCTCTAGTAAAATGGAAACGCATCGATCATTCCCCCTCCTCCTCCACGCCTAGTCTCCTCTCCCACCATCAGGGGAGAAGAGCAACGGCGCACAGTGATACAGAACGCCTATTTAGGAGTTCAGAAGCGTAATTTGGATACAAAAATGGGAATTTTAAAACCAAACTTGGGTAAGCATGTATTTAATGTTCACATTTATTAAAAGAAAAAAATAAAATTAATAAGTAATGTCTTTTAATAATAATTTCTCTTCAGAGAACTTAAGATTGACTCCGTGGTATGGTAACTCCGTAAAAAAAAGTTTTTATTTTGTTTATAAAAAAATTATTAAAAAACATTACTTATGTATTTTGTATGTTTTTAATAAATATGAACATTAAATATATGCTTACCAGGTTCCGAAATTCCCATTTTTACACCGAAATTAAGGTTTTGGATTCCTAAATCGGTGTTCTGTGTCACTGTGCGGCGCACATAAATAAGATGCTTTTACTCGCGGAGTTTTAATGGCTCGAATAAAACGGGCGCAACGACGTGACGTTGTTAAAATCAAGACACGGTTTTTATCGAAGTTATAAAACTCCTGGCCCCCTGGTGGAATGTCGTCGTCGTCGTTACACGTGCTCGCGTGTGAAATCGTCCTTTTCTTTCTCTCCCTCTCTCTCTCTCTCTCTCTGTCTTTTTTTTTTCGTTCACCACTTTTTTCACGGCACTCGTTGTCGCGTGCTTTAACCACCGCTCGCTCGGCCTCCTTTTTACCGTATCAAAGCGAGGTCTAATTTCTGCGCGAGCAGCGGCTCCACGACTGTGGAAACTCGTGGGTGGATCAAGATTTATATGCACTTGTCGGCGTTCACCAATGCTTAAGGTCTTTTGGAGGCTGGATTCTTTAATCTTTTCGAAGGCTTTGAGAGTTCGTTAGACGTTCGAAAAATTGTGGGGAGGGGGAACTCCGACTGTTTGCAGAATTATTTATAAATCGACGAACGGAATTTTCGAGAGAAGTTTGTTTCGGTGAACATTGGATTGGTTTGTACGAAGACGATTGTTGGAGACTTAGGGATTGAAAGTAACAGGGCCTCTAGATGAAATTTTAGATAGAAGAGATAGCGTTCGTGATAACAGATAATTAGCAATTATGATGATAATTAATTATGATAATTAATTGACCTCGTTAAGAAGATACTGTTATGTTGTGCTAATTAGAAGAAGACAGTTTATGTTATATTGAGTTATCGATTGATTGTGGAATAATGTTGGGTCGAGCCAATTAAAGAGAAAAGTATGATGTTACGTTGATAGTTTGTAATTGAAACTGGTCTTAATTATTTCTTGTTCTCCATTCTGCACAGTTCTACTTAATGTATTTGTGGTACAACTTACACTAGCGTTGTTACTTTTAACCCCAAGTTGGGGCAAAATTTCCAGAAAACCAGAAGTTGTTACATTGAATTCCTGTCTCACATACACAGAATGAGATTTTCGTATAGGTGCTAGTTGTCTTCGAGAAAGTCTCAATTGGATACGTTTACGGAGGATTGCACAGGAATTGTTAGGCGCGTCTGACCACTGCACGCTGTTTCTACTTACAGCAAACATTGACAATCTATTGTCCTGCGTGTTGCCCATTTGCCTCGTTATCATTCATATTAAATTGTTATTCATACTACTATAGTATGTATACCGTCATTGAGGTGTCGAGTCATTAACACAAACAGTAATAATGAAACAAGCAAATTGGATGTACAATGGGGTATGTTACAATGAACTAGTCTGTTCTAAAACATTGTTTGTTAAAGCATCTGTTCATTTTAGCATTCATATTGAAATGCTTTTATTTGTCATAACAATTTAAGAATGAACCACTCATATTCTTGAATTGTTGCAAAACCGAAAATGATGTGTTCTCGAACGTATTTTCGCGACCCACTTTTCTGTGGTGTTAGCGCCCCATTACCATTCTAATGTCACGACTCACCGTTTTCATCACGTAAATTCACTGTTCTCATACCGTAGAGGTCACTAAAATCATAGACCTTTTTAAGTTGTCAGTACTACAGATTAAATGGGCCGCCAAGTCCCGTAAGTTGGCACCCAAAAATGGGCAAATTCGTTATCTAAATAACGACTATCGAATAACGAATAAAAGATAAAGAAAATTCTTCGTCACTCTTAATCGTTTAAACGTGGAAACTTCAATCTTTTATAACAATATAAAACTCAACTTTTTACTATGTTTTGTTCAAATAAAATTATGGCTAGCTCTGGTGACAAGTCTACTCCTATACCTCATCGGTGGGATAACATTCTATTGCCTCTCGATAATTACTCGTCCGTAGAACCGCTCGCCTTTAGAGCCCCAAGTGCAGGCAATTATCGTGATTGTACTGTGTATGTACACTCGACCTGTTAGAGGTTCAACGACCTCACATAAGGCTAGGGCCCGCGAAACAGAAAGCCTAATAATAGAGGCAAGAGTATTGTGGTGGTGGGTAGCAAACTAACCTTCAATCTGCCGGCCTCGAGTTTGATCAGGCAGTAATCCGTCTTGCCGGCGGCCAACAGCAGCATAGCGTCCGCTAGATGTGTACGGAACCGGAAGCTGATGTCGGTCGCGCCCTTCGCTTCCTGGACTGGTAGATGGATGTAGCTCGCCCCATCCCCCCCCCCCCCCCCCCCCGTCTTCTATAATTGCCTAGGCGGCGATCGACGCCGTTGAAATAGGTACAAGTTTACCACCATCCCTAGACAACCCCTTTTCTCATCCCCCTGTTTTTCTTTGAAGCCTCGCTTGGTAGTGCGGAGAGGGCAACGAGATGTACTTCCGTACACGGTCTCGAGACAGGAAAGAGCGGGGTCGTAAGGTTTTTAAAGCGAGGTAGGGAGAATCTTTTAAATAACGAGCGGGAAGATGGGATTAAAGTTTCCACGGTTCCGCGCGCTTTCTGCCTCGTTTTCTCTAGTCTCGGAGAGATTGGCAGGGCGGTATTAATGATTTCCCGTTTCCGTTGATCGAGCACCGATATTTGAAATGCTCGAGATTCTGTCGAATTCCAGATGGTCTCTCTCGTGGAGGATTGAGGGGGGGTGGTTCTTTATTTCTAGACACCGTTCGTTATTTTTTTTAACGTAAATAGGTGACACTGTCGCCGAACGACTACAAAATTAAATTTAAATATTATAGATATGATTGAATTCTTTTATTCCTGTCTTAGCGGTTCGCGAGACATTTTTCCTATTTTCATCGATCCACAGATACAGTATTTACAAAAAAAAATTGAAATTCACCGTGTTAAAGGATGTTTGCGTGAAAAGTTTCGATTACCATTTCCCGCGTAACCAGGGGAATTAAAGCTTTTTGACGAACGAATCGGTGTTGATCGTGCCAGGGGCAGACAGACTGCGAAGCGCCACGACTGACCACGATTCGCTGTCGGATCTCATAAACATCATTCAGAGTGAGCTTCCTTATTTGCTCGTCTGGAAAGCTCCAGGCAGGCTCGTTTCGACACGATTCCGCATATGTCTAACGAACGGAACGTCACGAGTCCGTGTGAATTATTTACAGCGCGATCGCAAACATACCATCCGTCCAATGGGTTACTTTTTATCGGTATCAGACGAATTTATTTCTTTCCTTTTTTTTTCCTCTACCAAAACGATTCGCCACCGCGTGTTCATTGGCGAACGAACTTTCCGCCTGTACGATTTACACTACGGTTGTCGGATTTCATGGAATATCGACATTCCGCGACCCACCAACCCTCCTCCCCCAAAAAGAAAATAGTTGAAAAATCCAGTAGGATACAGTGGTTTTGATGAATACAGACACGAGTGTACCACGGTCGGAATTTAATCGATGTTCGTCTCAGGTTCCAAGGATATAATATGTGCTGACCTTAAAACAAAATTTGGTGAAAATCCAGGGTCTGGTTTTTTAACCCCAAGGTGGTATTCCTGGGTTAAATGTGTACATCGTGGTTCGTCTGATCGTTAGAAAATCACCAGGAGATATTTCCTGTTTCCGTTATCCATTAGCGGAGTGCAACCCGTGTCGCAGAATCGAACGCGTCGGAATTAGTGGGAACGAAGAAGTGCAGATCCAGAGGAAGAGAAACCGAGTACGGGAAGGGAAGGGTGGAGGGGGTGGTGTGGTGAAAAAAAGAAAGAAGAATCACGATGCAGGGGGCCGATTGAAAAGCCCTGGCGAGACCGATGAATGAGCGACTTCAACTCCTTCAAACGGGCGTTCAAGAAGAGATCTCTGTCGCGTCACAAACTGTACCGAGAAATCGGAGGCCGCACAACACTTCAGAATTCGCCAACTTGTAAGGAGTTTATTACTCGGCGGCGTGTAAATGATCTAAGAAAGCGTTCGAGTACGTGGAATAACCGCACGGGTCATTAGGCGCGAAGAATCCCCCTTTTTCCGTCTTTCATCCGGCTTTTTCTCTCTTTCTCCCATTCTATTGCCACGGTGTAGATCGTTGCGAGTCCTCTGCATGGAAACATTAAGTTTCTTGACTTGAAGACTGATTCGTCGTCGTCGCACAGTGATTGGACCAATGGAGAAGAAATAAAAAAATCGAAATGTATGATCTAGGAATTTTTGTGTCTTACAATGTTCATAATGCAACGTTATTTTTGGTATTTGCTATATATGAATGTATGAATTTTTTATTAATATATTAATGTATGAATTGTGACGTATTGTAGAAAATCTGTGCGACTTTTTTCCCCGAACGCCCATCTACACTCGAATCACTGTGCGCCGATCGGTTCGGTTCCATTTCAACACGCGAGCCACGTATATACCCCCGCCGAGAAATTCGAACCGATCCTGCCTGAAAACTATGTGCTAAGTCGTCTCAGGCGGACGGCCACGGAGAGTTCACTGTGTCCGAGCAGGTTCCCGTAACTTGGGAGGTTTTTGCAGATTGGTTCTCGGGATTGTATATTCGTCGCGTCGCCGAACTTTTGCAATCCGAACGGATTGGAAAGCGTTTGAAAATATTCTGTGAAAAACAGTCACACGCGCGCTAAGTTTATACAATGGACTGCGCGCTGCAAAATTGATCTTTCAGCCTCGCTCTTTTGTGCCACTGGTACAATGTATGTATGTATGTGTATATACATATATAAATAAACCTGCCCTACCCCACCAAGCTTCTGGAACTTTTACGTTTTCTCTGTTTGTTCATTATTTTCGCGGTTAGCCTATATCTCCGTGGGACTGGAAACAAACTGG
>NW_015374114.1:988207-989068 GCF_001272555.1 Dufourea novaeangliae | reverse complement strand
AGAGCGGAAACGACCGAAACGGGTTCTCCTCAGGGCAGTAGTTCCCCCACCCCTCTCCCATCCCTCCGAACTTCTTTTGTGTTTTTCATTCACTAAACTGGTCTTCGTAACCCTCTAATAGTAAGGTCCAGCTCGAATCCGACCCAAGTTACAGTTCGTCTTGTGCAGTCCCTATTGTGTGTTTTTTTTTATTATTCTCGTTTTACAATATTTTTCTATTATTTTGTAAACATTTTATACTTGTATTATTGTGTGCTACGTAACTCAATTATTGTTCCTTATTATATAAATAAACAAAAATACAGTGATGACAATGAAGAAAATTGTGAAAACACTAATTAACATTCTAGAAAACTTTTTGTAACCAGAAGAAGAAGCAACGATGAGATAATCCATTGTGTCCATACGGAACAAAAACTTGTTTATAACTCTGAGAATATGAATTCTTCGATGCATGTTTATTAGAACTTTTTGATGTTTATTAGAAGATTTTTTTTCATCGTTTGGCAAGTACTATTCACCCCAGTAGTTACGAACCCTTTTTTTATTTCACCCTGTATATATATCGAATGAAAATATTTCTACAAGCTGGTCCCGCATTGCAAATTCTTTACGTTCACCCCGCGGCCCTGCGTTTCGTCTACTGGCAGTAAGAAGGGAAATGTGTCCACGGGAATCAGAGATACTCGAACGTTTTCCTCCCTCTGGGAGTTATGTGGGCTCTTTAAAGTTCCACAAAAGGGGGAAACGTCCCTTTGACGAGACGAGCTTCGACGGACGCCGTCGTGTCGGTTCCATTGACGGTCGAACACGTTCGAAAATTCCTGGCGCGTCTGGAATGGTATGACACTCCGTGTAGGG